>NC_053426.1:81603883-81708000 GCF_007990345.1 Gossypium hirsutum | reverse complement strand
AAATTTGATGCACTAAATGAGTGTTACAATGAATAAACTATGCCGTATATGTGCTGGTAGAGATATCACGATTTGTGATGATTAAATATCTAAAGGAAACCATGATGTGTATAAAATTATTATTATTAGTCATTTGTGGTAGCCGAATGTGGCTTGGTACTAAAGTGATTAAATGTGAACTTCGATGAGATAACTGTTAGTGATTAATGATATAAGTTATACATGATTGAAGTATAAGTTATGAAAGTGGGAAAGAACAGGTGAATTGTTTATCGAAAAATGATATCAGGCTTCAGGCCTAGCAGGCTATGATGCCGGTGAAATACTATTCGGGCCTTTGAGCCTAGCAGGCTATGATGCCGGTGAAATACTATTCGGGCCTTTGAGCCTAGCAAGCTATGATGCTGGTGAGATATTATTCGGGCCTTTGAGCCTAGCAGGCTATAATGCCGGTGAGATACTATTCTGGCTTTCGAGCCTAGTAGGCTATAATGCCAGTGAAATGATATCGGGCCTCGAGCCTAGCAGGCGAAATGCTGGTGATTAGAGAAAAGTCTAAGACTAAGGTACCTTGTGTTAGATTGACAAATGAATATACTCAATACATTAAGTGGGCCAGGTATGCATTATGTATTCATATGTGAGTTTGATTTGAAGTGAATCATAAGTGTGTAATGTAATACATATGTGAACAAATGTTATAACTATATATATGATCATGATACATTTGGCCAAGTTGTGAAAGTATGTGAAGGTATTTGATTTATTTATGTTATACGAATTCAGATTAAGTGTTATAAGAATGCTGAATGTGCATTATGTGCATGTGTATATTCGGCCAGATGGCAATATACCTAGAATATGGCCGCTTGAGAAATTGAATAGTCGATATATAATTGTGTTTATTTGTTTGCATTGCTTAAAACTTACTAAGCTTATGAATGCTTACTCCGTTGTTACATTCCTCTGTTTTATAGATTGTTGGCTCCAGTTACTTGCTCGGGTTGGAGTTCGTCGGAGATATTATCACACTGTCGAGCTCACGCTAATGGTGTAAGTAAATCCTAGTATTTCGAGTCTATGGCATGTATAGGGTTTTAATGTTGAGTATGTGATATTATAATTTAGCCAAAGGTGGTGGCTTGTATTGATAAATTGTTTTGGCCATGTAAATTGGCCTATGTTGGCTAGTGATGTTTTGGGCTTCGTAACCCCATATATGGGACAGATTGAATGTGAAAAGAAAAGTTTTAAATTGATTGAAATTTTTTGGCACGGTTTTTGTGTGATTGACTGAGTTTAAGTCGGGCAACACCTCGAACCCTGTTCTGGCGAGGGATACGAGCGAGGGGTGTTACAAAAAATCACACTATGGAAAAATTACATTTTTCCCCTAAAGTTTCACATATTTACAATTTTACCCTTAAGCTCGTAAGATGAAAAGCAATTATTTTTCTCAAATCCTAAGCCTAGCTGATTCATATTCCCTCTTATAGCAGCTCACAT
Organism: Gossypium hirsutum; assembly: GCF_007990345.1. Classification (NCBI taxonomy): domain Eukaryota; kingdom Viridiplantae; phylum Streptophyta; class Magnoliopsida; order Malvales; family Malvaceae; genus Gossypium; species Gossypium hirsutum. The sequence goes on along the minus strand of NC_053426.1, from coordinate 81,706,494 downwards.
TTTTCACTAAATCACATTTTCTACACATAATTTTACAACTTTTACAAATAGGTCTTTTTATGCAATTTCATCAAATATCACTTAGTAAGAGTTGTTTAGCACACCCCAAACTTTCATATTCTTCCATAAAATAGCAAAACACATGCTTTTCATCCATGGTTAAATTTTTAAACACAAACCCAAGCTCAAAATAATGGTGGAAATAGCTAAACTGAGCTACGGGGATCTCAAAAGTGTAAAGAACATTAAAAACGGGGCTAAAACGGACTTGCAATCGAGCTTGTAAGCTCGAAAACCCCTACTTATGTCTTCCTTATGTGAAATTCAGCCAAGGGATTGAAGATGAGCAAAAATTGGCTTTTAATTTGACTTTTTAATTCATTTAATTACCAAATTACTAAAATGCCCTTAACTTAAAAATATTCTATTTCACCTATTTCTTGTCCATTTTTGTCCTAAAAATTAACCAATTTCCTAATTACCTTTTAAGGACCTCCAATTTAAAATTTCATAACAATTAGACACCTCTAACATGTAGAACTCAATGTTCTCACTTGTTTACAATTTAATCCTTTTGACTAAATTGAGTGCCCAAACATCGAAATTTTCGAACGAAATTTTCATGAAATCATTCCGTGAAATTGTAGGCTATAAAAATATAATAAAAGTGAACTTCAATACGTCGAATTTATGGTCCCGAAACCACTGTTCCGACTAGACCAAAAATCAGGCTGTTACAACGCTACTTAGATTACTTTCGATTTACTCGTCAAATCCAGGACTTGCCAAAACAGGGTGTTACACAACCTTGTTGCCAGACTTGTCTATCAACAACATTCCTCTTACATCCATCTTATTCTAGTTGCATATAGGGGTGAACATTCAATTCGAATTGAGTCAAGTTGAATCGAGAGAAAAAATTTCGAGTTAGTTGAGTTGACCAGTCCTATTTTATCATCCTAACTCAATTTGATATTTTTTTTTTCAAATTGAGTTGAGTGAAATGAAATTTGAGTCGAGTCGAATAAATTTATTCAAGTTAAATTTAAAAAAATAAGTCGACCATATTGGAATCTTGTTCACTATATGACTAATTTCTGAGTTGAAGAACATAACCATCATATATATTTGAAAACAATTTTAAAACAAAATAAGAGAAAAAAAAAGATAATTAGTATGATTAACTTGATTTGATATATTACTTGTTTAAGACATCAAATTTTTCATCTTGGATTTTTTTTAATTTTTTTAGAGGGACCAAATTGTACATTTTCAAAATTGTTAGGGACCCAATGTAGTATTTAAATCAAACTATTATTCAAATAATAACTTAAATAACTTGATTTGATTAAGCCAAAATTTGAAAAAACAATCAATTTTTAATCAAATCGAGTTTTGCTCACCCTAATTGCATGTACTAGAGGGATATGATTGAGAAGTCACTTCAACCATTTGTATTTCAATCATTTCCATCTAATTCTTTCTCCTCCATAGACAACACGACACATAACAATCGATAACACTATGACTTTATATCAATGTTACTATCTCTAATTACCATTTTCTCATCGATTAGAAGGCTTGTTATTAAAGTGACTTATTCTAGTGTTATAGCCACTTCCCCTCATGAGAAATGGAATGTAGGTATTTCTCGCTTCCATCTTTCCAACAAGGGGACAAGCAACTTCATTATAAGTTTTTATTGTATATACCACAAAATACGAGCAACCTTCAAGTGGCTTTGGATATGTCAATTTAGCTTTGAAAAACTTACATCATGATGTGCACAAACAATTTGATCTCTTTATTGTTCAAAATATCACAAAAAATAATATTTAATTTGTAAAATATTAAAAACATCTTTATAATAAAAAATTAAAAATTGAGTAGAATTTTTATCATATTGATGATATGGTAAGCTACGTGTTCTTCTTAAAACCTTGAAACGACCATTTTTTTCTTGAAAAAGAAGTAAAATACTTTTTTTTATAAAATAAAAAGAGAATGAAATGGAGTATTTATAGAAAAGGATTTCACTATCTCTGAGTATCAAATTCTTTATATTAAATGAGATTGTTAGGCCAATTGAAAAATAAATATCTCTATTAAAATTGATTAGCTTGAACTTGACATCTATGAGTATGGCCTTGAACTTGTCTAAAAATACTTAACTGGCACCTGAATTTTTTTTTGGATCTAATTGATACCTGAACTTGTATTCCGTCACCAATGTTAGTACTTCTGCACTAACATCGTTAGTTTCTGTTGTTGTGGTACTTATAACTAATTTGTTGTGATAACCTCTTAATATGCTATGTGGTAGATATAAATTTCAAACATTAAAAATATATAATTTAATATAAATATATAATTTTCTTCACATCAAGAATAAATCAAGACCAAAAAATTTATACTCTTTTTTAAATTTATTTATTTTTAAAAATTTTTAATTTTTTTAATTTATGCTCGTTACATGGTATACTAGATATCACCACCAAATTAATTATAATGTCACGTCAGCATAAACAAAAAAGTACAAAAATAAAAAAATACTAATTCAAATACAAGCTAAATAAAAAAATAAGAACCAATTAAATGTTTTTAAACAAATTCAGACGAAAAAGCTACACTTTGCTCTTAATAGACTAAATAATGATTTAAGCATAGAATAAATTTGGCACCAATAAATACATTTATAAATTAATTAGAAATTCTACTAGGAAGTTTTAAAATTTGTATCAACAATAACTTGATATAAACATGAAACTTTGAATCAACAACCCGTTACCTCTCCCAATTATATATAAATAAAAAATAAAAAAATTAGACCGCCTTATAATTTGTTTGGGTATGAAAAACCATTATTTATTGAGGCTCCTCAATCCCTCTGCCTTTGCTTCTCTCACCCCCCACTATCACATTAAAATATCATCGAATATTGTCTCTTTTACAACTTCCAAAACGTCTCCTTCCCCTTTACTCTCTCTCAAAATCTTCTCTTCTCTTCTCTTCTCTTCTCTCTTTTGTCTCTTTCTCCGCCAAAAAAAAAACATCGCTTTTAACCCCAACTTTCACTTCCACACACCTTAAACCGACAAAAATGCCTGCTGATTCCGGCGACAGGCGTCCGGTTCGAGCCCCTGGCACCATGGGATCGCACCCACCGGCCAAATTGACCGAGCCACTGCCATGCCCGAGGTGTGACTCAACCAGCACCAAGTTCTGCTACTACAACAACTACAACCTCTCTCAGCCTCGCTATTTCTGCAAGTCATGCCGCCGTTACTGGACCCAAGGTGGAACTCTCCGTAACGTTCCTGTTGGTGGTGGGACCCGCAAGTCTTCCAAGCGCTCTCGAAGCTCATCATCCCTGCTATCTCCCTCTGTTGCAACTTCGTCTTCCTCGAGCGTTACGCATGAAGCCGAGTCTGTGCATATGGCTGTTAACCCTGTTTCGGTTTTGCCTGGAACTGGAGTTAAACCTGAAGTGGGTTTGGCTGACGTGAATTTGAATGACACTGTGGATCTTCCAGTGAGTGGAGGCTTCACTTCATTCTTGAACTCTCAGGGAGAAGGGTACCTAACACTTGGTGGATACGGCCTTGGAACTGGTTCAGGATTTGATGGAGTTTGGGGATATCCTGGAAACGGATATCTGGGTGTTTATAATGGTGGGGATGGTGATGAACCTGCTGATGCTGTAGCTGGAGCTACCGGCTGTAATACATGGCAAGCAACAGGCAATGTTGAAGGCGGCGGAGGGTTAGTCGATGGAGATTGCTTTGGTTGGCCTGGCCTTGCCATTTCTGCACCAGGGAAAGGTTTGAAGTGAAATGAATTTTTCCATTTTCGAGAGTTTGTTGGTTACTGATTAGTGGTGTTGTCGTTTTTATTGTGAAGTTTTAGTTGTCTTTTTCTTTTGGGTTCAGTTCATTTCCTTTGGTGGGTATAGAGAGAAGTGATTAATAGTACAATAGAAGGTCACCTTTCATGTTCTTTAGGAGTTTCGTTTTTTTTATTTTAGTATGACTGTAAATCTCTGGTGTCTCTTGATGAAAAAACTATTTTGCAGTGGGAAAGAAATGAATGAAAAACGACAGTTTATTATAGCAACGAATTTTCTTTGGTCTTGATGCATATAATCCCAATAATGCCATTGAATACTCTGCAGCAGGACACTCTCGAGTGATGCGTATTGCAGGTTTCAGTTACCAACTATTCAACCACTACTTAATCATTCCAAGAGGATATTTTGTTAGAAATCTAACAAGTTTTGACCCATGTTTCGTCCTGATGTGGTAAGATTAATCAAACAGTGGACCTGGATTGCCATGGAATTTAATATGATACCCACAGAGGAAAAAAAATGGGAAATTTCACCTCTGGTCTATGGATTGAAAAGAAATTGTCGCCTTCGAGTGACATTCCACCAACTAATGGACCGCATTTTAGGACCATCTTTTTCTTATTAATGGAAAAAAGCAATTGCTTTCATGTCCCTACAATGGGTTATTCTATGTTTTAAAGTTCGAACAGTGTATTTTTCGAACAAAATATACCTTTTATCAAACGTAAGTAATTTTTAATGGAGCCAGATACTTGTACTGCAAATATTACCACAATCCATTCCCTGTCGTAAGCTGTAAACCGACTCGAAATTTAAGACATAAGAAAGCAATATGGTTTGCATGTGAGAACAAATGGGATGGCCTCTGACGAGCACAGTTATTTTGGTGGTATTGGGTCCAAAATAACGCCAAGCCACGGAGCATGTGTTCCGGGTGATATCCTTGTGGAGGAAGAGAAGACAGATCATTAGGTCGGTGGTTAATATTTACAAATTAGTACTTATCTTTTCTATTTTGGATTATGTTAGCCAAATTCCTACCACATTTTTAACCTATATCCATGATAATAACATGGGGAGGTCAATTACTCAATTATGCTTTGAATCATTTAGCCAGATTGAAGTGCATTTAATTTTTGCTTTCGTGATTTAGGAAAAAGCAGCTTTCACAGGTTGATTTTTTATGTAAAAAATAATAAATTAATTTTTATATATTAGATTAAAGATTAAATTAAATTTTTTAAATTTTATTTAATTTTAATAATAAAATTTAATGTAACTAACGAAATAACTAGACAATAATTTAATGTAATTAATGAAATAACTAGACAATCACACTTGACGTGTTACGTGTACGTTATATTAACTTACAAACTTTTAACAATAAAAATAAATTATAGATAATAACTAATTTACTTATTTTTTAATAGAATAAATAAATTGTATTCCAACTTTTACTACATATGACTCAATGAGATTTTTACTGCAAATTTATCGTTCCTATTCTTCCATCTTTTTATGCACCATGTGGATGGTGGGTAATTAATATTTTTAATGATGCATGATAATTTTGTTATAAAATTTGTCATTGTATTAAAATTGAGATAATTTATACTATTAACAAACTATTAAATAATATTTTGAGTATTTAAGGTTTTATATATTTTGATAAATCATTATTTTGAGAGTATTTGTATTTTTTATATTTTAAGAACATATTACTTTCAGAATATTTATATTTTTAAAATTTCAATAAATTTAAAATATATATATATATAAACACAAGAATCTTATGATTTTAATCTAAAACATCATGTGCTTTTACCATATTAATTTTATCATTTAATTTTATAATTAATTTTTATCACTTTTTAATAAATTATTATATAATATTTTTAATAAGTTTTCAGTAAAATTAAAAAGAACTAAATGCATAGGATATAGAATGTTTGTAGTTCCCCATTGGTGTTCCCAAAAAAGAAAAAAGGAAAGTTGTCCCATGGGTAAGATAATTCCATCTTTCTTAAATGAAATGGTTTTAAATTAAATTCTCTTAAAAGATTTATAGGTGCATGTAGACATAGATCAATATTTTAATTTTTGATACTTCATGTAATTAATTTTAATGAACAAAAAAGTGGTGCACTGGCTATCTACATTTATATATCAAGTGATTAGGCACCAATTAGCCTGGTGATTTGTTTCTTTATGTTAGGTGAAGCTGCTGCTTCTTCGCTGCCAAAAAAAAAAGGACAATGACAATGAAACCTTAGTTGCTATGTCTGCACGCGAATTCAAACATGTTGGCACCGTAATTGATGGGTTGGTTCCATACATGGTGAAATACAGTGTTTTGATTGCAGTCAATAATGATGATGTAAAGATGATAATTGCAGTCATTTCATTACCCATCAATATGCTTAACAAAAGAAATGAATGAGAGGAGTCCAATTCCACGTTATGAGTGCTCCCCCAATTATGAAGCCATGGGGCACCACTCTGGCACTTTCCTTTCCTTGTCTAATTGGACTTCCATTGGCAGGTGGACTGGAGAATGAAATACCGTCACTGCTGAAAGCTAAGACCAGAAGGAAGGGTGTTTCACCAGGCTACGCGCTACATTGACAAGACATGATAGGTGGAAAACCATTTTTTATCAGTATCGTTTTCGGGTGACATGATACGGAGAGAGAAAAAAAGCGTGCCCAAACAATTTTACACCCTACAATTAAACTAAAAAAATAAAAAATAAATTAACGGTTAGATTGAATTTTAAAAAGTTGAGAATTTATAGATAAAATTTTTTAAAAATTTGAGAATCTCAGGATAAAATTTACATCCCGTCTTTTTCGTGGTAGAATAGAAATATAATCTTAAAAATTTTTCAGAAAAATATTTTTTATTGAAAACGTTTTTTATGATTTATCATGTTTGATCTTTTCCAACATTTTGAAATATGTTTCATATTCGACTGTAAAACTTTCTATAAAATGAAGATTGATATGGAAAGGGTTTTATAGTTAAATTTCAAGTAGAAGATTTGCATCTTAAGGAAAGTATTGTCGGTGTTAAAATATATAGTTGAAAAATCGACCCAACAAAGTAGATTAATTCAAGTAAATTTGGTGTCATTGTCTGAATTTGGTTAATAAGTATTTTTTTACAATGCTTTGGTTTTAATTTTATATTAAATATGAAAAACAAGTTTTTTTGGCGAAGAGTAGACAAATAAGAGTTTTATTTATTATTGTTAGAATTAAATGAACTGAATCCTTATTTAAATAAAATACAGTGGTAAAATAAAATAAAAGTAAAATCCATATAGAACTGCACTTCTTTTATTTTATTTTAGAATAAGGTTTTTTAAACCTTATTAAACTCCATCTATTTTATATTGATTAGAATAAGGTGTTTCAGTCTTACTAGAATATGGCTCTACAAGCCTATAAATAGACATAATCTATTCCTCTTGTAATCATTCGAATTTGACATAGTGAATTTTTTTCTCCTCTGCCCGTGGTTTTTCCCCTAAAGGGTTTCCATGTAAAAATCTGTGTGTTCTTTATTTTATTTTTCACAAATTGGTATTAGAGCTTTTGGGTAGTTTATTTCGATCAAGGTAATGGCGTCTTTGAAGTATGAAATTTCGCTGTTGGATCACAACACCAGATTTGCGTTGTGGCAGATTAAGATGCAAGCAATTCTTACGCAGATGGATCTAGAGGATGCCTTGCTAGGGATAGATAAGATGCCATCGACACTAACAAATGAAGAGAAGAAGCGTAAGGATCGAAAGGCGTTAACACAATTACATCTGCATTTGTCCACCAAAATTTTGCAGGATGTGATGAAAGAGAAGACCGCCGCTGCATTGTGGAAGAGGCTAGAACAAATATGTATGTCGAAAACACTAACAAGCAAGTTGCATATGAAGCAGCGTTTTTATGCTTATCGTTTGGAGGAAGGTGCGTCTATACACGAACACTTAACAGTGTTTAAAGAAATTCTCTCAAACTTGGAGGCCATGGAGGTTCAATATGATAAGGAAGATCTAGGGTTGATTTTACTTTATTTGTTGCCCCCGTCTTATTCAACCTTTAGAGACACGATTTTATATAGCCGCGAGTCTCTCACAATTGATGAAGTTTATGATTCTTTGACCTCGTATGATAAGATGAAGCATCTTGTGGTTAAACCCGACTCTCAGAGAGAGGGTATCATTGTTCGTGAGAGACAAGATCGGAATGTCGATGATGATCGTGGAAGGACATAGGAACGGAATCCTTGCGGTAAATCTAAGGGTAGATCAAAGTCTTCAAACAGAGGTAAAACTTGTAACTTCTGCAAGAAGAAAGGACATATTAAATCTGAGTGCTATAAGCTACAGAACAAGATTAAAAGAGAGGCTGCGAATCAAAAGGAAAAACAACTAGAAAATTCTGGTGAAGCTGATGTTATAGAAGACTACAATGATGGTGAACTTCTAGTCACTTCTATCAATGATTCTAAAGTAAGCGAGAAGTGGATACTTGATTCAGGCTGCACCTTCTACATGAGTCCCTATCGGGATTGGTTTACAATTTATGAAACAGTGTCTGAAGGTGTTGTTTTGATGAGAAATAATGCTTCGTGTAAAATTGCAGGTGTTGGAACAATTAAAGTTAAGATGTTTGATGGAGTTGTCAGAACACTTAATGACGTACGACATGCTCCAGAATTGAAAAGAAATTTAATTTCGTTGAGTACTCTTGATTCAAAAGGGTACAAATACACAGTTGAAAATGGCACTTTAAAGATTTTCAAAGGTTCCCTTGTTGTGATGAAAGGGCAGAGGAAGACTGCCAAGTTATATGTTTTGCAGGGTTCTACTGTTACCGGTGATGCAGCTGTCGCTTCCTCTTCCTTATCAGATGATGATATTACTAAACTTTGGCATATGCGCCTAGGGCATATGAGTGAGAATGGCATGGCAGAATTGAGCAAAAGAGGACTTATTGATGGGTAAGGAATTTGCAAACTGAATTTTTGTGAGCACTGTATTTTTGGGAAGCAAAGAGTGTTCGATTCACTAGAGGAATCCATAATACGAACGTTGGAATATATTCATTCTGATCTGTAGGGGCCATCTAGAGTGCCTTCGAAAGGTAGAGCTAATTATATCTAACCTTTATTGATGATTTTTTCAGAAAAGTTTGGGCATTTTTCTTGAACTAGAAAAACGATGTGTTTTCTGCATTTAAGTCTTGAAAAATTATGATTGAAAAATAGACAGGAAAACAAATAAAATACCTCCGCACAGATAATGGCTTAGAGTTCTGTTCTGATGAGTTTAATAGATTGTACAAGTCAGAAGAGATCGTGAGACACTTGATACTTCACCATACTCCACAACAAAATGGCGTTGCAGAACGAATGAACAGAATGATCATGGAGAAGGTTCGATATATGTTGTCAAATGCCAACTTACCAAAGTCGTTTTGGGCTAAATCAGCCTCTACTGCAAGTTTTTTGATCAACCGATCCCATCCGTTTCCATTAAGAAAAAGACTCCACAAGAGGTATGGTCTGGTAATCCTGCTAATTATTCTTACTTAAAGATCTTTGGGTGTCCTACATATGCTCATGTTGATAATGGGAAATTGGAACCAAGATCCATTAAATGTGTTTTTTCTTGGTTATAAAGCCGGTGTAAAAGGGTATAAGTTATGGTGTCCTGAAAATATAAAAGTTATGATTAGCAGAGATGTCGTTTTTGATGAAACTGCTATGCTACCTAACTTATCTCTTAAAGACTCTTCCAATAAAGAAAATCAGAAGCAGGTGGAGCATTAGACTAATATAGAGTCAACTCTTCAAGCCAGTACAAAAATTAAGAATAGAGTTGCTTCTTCACCGCAATACTCTATCACCAAAAATAGAACTAGAAGAGAAATTAAACCTCCAAAGAAGTATGCCGAGGCTGATCTAGTTACTTATGCCTTAAATGTGGCTAAAGATATAGATGCAAACTGAGAGCCATCTAATTATTCTAAGGCAATTAGCTGTGAAGACTCAGAAAAGTGGATGTTTACTATGCAAAAGGAGATGAAATCACTTCACAAAAACAGAACATGGGATCTTGTAGAACTTCCTAAAGGTAAAAAGGCTGTTCATTGTAAATAGGTATTTAAAAAGAAAGAAGGAACTCTAGGAGTTGAAGAACCCAGATATAAAGCAAGGCTTGCTGTAAAGGGTTACAGTCAAATTCCAGGAGTGGACTTCACAGATGTGTTCTCCCCAGTTGTGAAGCATAGTTCGATTCGAGCTTTGCTTGGTATTGTGGCCGTGCTTGATTTGGAGATTGAGCAGTTAGATGTAAAAACTGCATTTTTGCATAGAGAACTTAAATAGGACATTTACATGCAACAACTAGAGGGTTTTATAGTCTCAGAAAAAGAGGACTATGTTTGCTTCTGAAAAAGTCTCTTTACGGTTTGAAAAAGTCACCAAGATAGTGGTACAAAAGGTTTGATTCCTTTATGACTTCTCACGATTTCAAAAGAAGTAGTTTTGACAGTTGTGTTTACTTTAAGAAAAACAGTGATGGTTCTTTGGTGTATCTACTTCTTTTTGTTGATGACATGTTGATAGCAATAAAAGATAAAGGAAAGATAAGAAAGGTCAAAGCCCAACTAAGTGAAGAATTTGATATGAAAGATTTGGGACCAGCAAAGAAGATACTTGGTATGGAGATTCTCAGAGATAGAAAATCAAGTAAATTGTACCTAAGTCAGAAGGGGTACATTGAGAAAGTTCTTTACAAGTTGATAAACCATAATTTATACATATTTTTACCCCATGCTTGGCATATTTATGAATGATTTCTCATTGATTTTAGTGAATTCGATGCTTCTAATCCTTTAATCTCATGTTTTATACTCAGAAGAGCTTAGGATAGCAAACAGAATGGGAAACGGGCCAAAAACAAACAAATTGGGCTTAAATTAATGTTTCACACAGCCTAGGCACTTCCACACAGGTGATCCACACGCCCGTGTGTGACACACGGGTAGACCACATGCCCGTGTGTCATGGCCGTGTCGACTAAGAACCAACTCAGTATTGCACACGGCCTGAGCACCTTCACACGGGCATGGCATAAAGTCGTGTCTCTGCCGAGCCCAAGCCTAGTTCTATTTGGAAAAAGGGCACTTTTGAGTGTTTGGAAGCACTCTAAAGCCTATATAAACACCCTAGAAGAGGACTAAAGGGGACACACAGAGTTGGAGACAGAAAATACTCGGGAATAGCCATCGGAATCACCTCGGAGCCAGGATCTACATCAAGAATGAAGATTTCTATCCAATTTCCTAAAAGTTCTTGGGTTTCTTTATGTTTTGTTGTTTTCCAAACCTTGAGATGTTTTCCACTATTATTATGAACTAAACCCCCTAAATACCTAAGGGAGATGAAACCTAAGATGAATCTTATTACTCTTTGATTTTTATGATAAATATTTGTTCTTATTCTTAATTGTGAGTTTTAACCCTTGCTTTAATATTCCAGGATATTAATTCAGGTTCTTGATGTGCTTATTCGGTGGAGAAAAAGTCCCTATTTAAGAGTATATCATTCATAATTAAGCGAAGTTGCATGCAATCCTAGAGATAAGACGACATAAATCTGCCGGATTAGAGTCAAATCTAATAAAGGAATCCATAGATCGAGTTAATGCGACAATAGGGGTTTTAATTAGAAAGAGATTTCAATTAATCAACCTAGAGTCAGTTGTTTTTAGTCTCGAAAGGGATAATAACATAAATTAGGGATTTCTACGAAATAAGTCAAGTGAATAAATAGTCTAAGTCAAAGGAAATAAAATGAAGTCTAGGTGGATTCTTTCTTGGGTATTGTCTTCTCCATTGGTTTTTCTAAAGTATTTTCTTCATCTCTGTCGTAATCTTAGTTAAATTAGAAAATTAGTTTAGTTTAAAAAAAATCCTTTAATTCTTAGGCTAGATAATAAAAAGATAGTAATTACTAGTACTTTTAGTCCTCGTGGATATGATATTTCCAGTTTCACCATAATATACTACTGTTCGATAGGTGCGCTTGCCTTAAGTTGAATTTTTAGTTAGTTTCACGACCATCAAGTTTTTGGTGCCGTTGCCGGGGACTGATATATTAGGAACACTTAATTTTTATTACTTTAGCCATTTTTATTTTATTGCAATTTAATTTTTTGTTTTTATTTTCTTTACTTCTGACAGGTTTTTATAGTTTATGACTAGAAGAAACCCGTCAGGACCTCTACTCTTTGATAGTGAAGTTGAGAACACAACTCGCAGAAACCGAAGAGAAATAAGGCTAAGCCTACAATACATAGAGAAAGGGAAAGAGGACGATATCTATACTGCAATCAAGGAGATGGATGAAAATCAAAATAATCCATTACCTCCTGTGGTTGCAACAAATCCAATAGATCAAAATCCTGCTCCTCGTGTGACACCCCTAATTTGACCCTAGTCGAAAAGTGGTTTCGGGACCACAAAATCGAGTCATAAAAATAATTAACCGTCATAGTTGATGCTTATTATATGTATATATGCATGTGTGAAAATTTCATGTTTGAATTTTGTTAATTGTAAGTGAATTTTATTAAATAGGACTTATGTGAGAAAATTTAGAAATGTGCTAGGCAAATGTAAAGTGGCCTATTAATGCATGTTATGAAAATGATGGGTTTGCATGTCAAATTACCCAAAATTAGAGCTAGTGGCCGGCCATGCTATGGGGTGAAACATGTTGGAAACATGTTGTGTTAGTGTGTTATGTTAGAAAGAATAAAATAAGAGGTTAGTAATAAAGTAATGAAAAGAGAGGGGTGATGAAAACAAAGTTGTCTCATCCATGCCCCCCCATTGCCGTGAATTGAAGGAAGAAAACAAAAGAAAAGAAAAAAAAATGTTCATCTTCTTCTCCTACCTCTCTCAAGCCGAAACTAACCAAGAAATGGAAGAAAGCACACCTAAGGCATTCGGCCATCTTGTGTGGGGGGGGGGATTAAGGTATGATATCATGTGATTCTTTTGAAATTTTTGTGAAGTTGAGTTTGTTTTGGTGCTCATAACATGACCCATGTGTTAATTTTTGAGTTTGTGTTGCAAGAAACATTTGGTTATGTCCTTATATGTCAAATTGATGATAAATTTTTGATATTTGGTGAATGAATATGGGTTTCGGTCATGGTAGATAACAAAGAATGTGGTTGTTGTTCTTGTTAATTTGGATGAATTTTTGGTGGATAGGTGCTTGAATCAAACAAATGATCATGTGTGTACACTAGGTGCTAGTTGAGAAGAATCGGTCACTATATTGGAGGCCATTGCTGAATATGAGTTTAGTTATTGAGAGTGATGAATGTGTTTTGAGTTGATGGAATAAAAGAATGCTTAAAGATGTGTCACAACAAATTATATGTTAAGCTAAGGTTGTTAAATTATCAATCTTTCTTCCTAGCCGAATATGTGTTTATAAAGTTGAGTTGTTAAATAGATTTTGAAGTTAGCCCATGTATTTATTTTTGAATTTAAGAAGAATGATACATTCGACTATGCTTTGATGTGCTTGGATTGTTGTTCATTGAGTAAATGATTGAGGAATGGTTAGAAGAATTTGAATGCTAAACTAGTTGATTTGTTTATAATGTCCGATTATGATCATTTATAGAGATGTGAATGAATTGTTGTTATGTGAATAAATATTTGTTTGATGATATATATATGTATTCGGCAATGGGATAAAATGTGTATTAAGGTAAGTTTCATGGTGATTATGCTTGTGATGTTGGGTTAATATTCGGCATTGAGTAATGTGGGGTAAGGTGATTAATCGGCTATGAAATTAGCTAAATTGAATAGGTATGTTTAATGATATGCTTAGTATAATGTATGATCTTATAACTCGGTTTGGTATTGAGATAAAGGTTAGATGTATGATTGGATTTTGGTATGTGTTAAATTGGTCAATCAAAGATTAAATGATATGTGATTGCCAAATGTGATTGTTAAGTGAATAATATTAGTTAAGTACTTAAGCAAATCTATTATTTTACTTAAGCTTAAGAGCAGAGAGGATCAAAGTCGGATAGGGGAAAAGAGAAAGTAAACGAATAGCCGTGGACATCTAATCGTCGACCACTTCCGAGGTAAGTTTTAAGTGATTAAACATTGAGTAAATTCAATCATAATAGGACATAATGAGTTCATTTAATAAGATATGATGTGGCCATGATATGTCTTAAACTCAAATGATAAGTTCATAAGTGTTTGGACTTAGAAATTTAAGAGCAAATTGTAATAATTTGCTTTGGACAGCAGCAGTAACGTGATTTTAGAAAATCATTATAATTTGTACAAAAATGGTTATAAGATAAGATTTATATGCTTAGACTCCTTAATGAGTCTAGTTTCAAATGAAATCAAATAGAACACATTATGAATTCTGTACAATGAAAAATTGGATTCGTAGTGAAGAATGGTCAGATTAGTCAAACAGTGAAACAGGGGAAACTTTAAGAAAAATCTGGTATTGATTGGCCAAACCTAAAATTTTGGAAATTTTATGGATGGAAGATATACGAGTCTATATTCAAGGAAAATTAACGGCAAGTGATTTGGAGTTTTGTAGCTCCAGTTATAAATAATTTAGTGACTATTGCTCAGGAAAACAGCTCGTAGTGAATATGTGATTTTGTTGTAAACATGGATAAAACTTGTTTTAGTTGCTCATAAGCTATTGATTAAACCCATACGTGAATTCTAAATCGTGATATTGTAAAACGATACATGAGTGTTAGACGGATCTTTGATATTAAAATTTGTGAAATTGTAAGTTTATGAGTATTCGAATATGAAATGATAGTATGACGTGAAATTGAATTATTCATTGGAAAATGATTGATGTAGATTCGGCCAAGACAAAGTGTATACATGATAGTATATGTGGTGTGTGAAGTATATTTGGATAATTGTGATGTGAATACATGAAAATTTATATTTTGATTTAGGATTTTATGTGATGAATGTGAACATGCATATATGTGATAAGGCCGAATGGCCAATGTGATAAATGTGAGCATGCATATATGTGATAAGGCCGAATGGCCAATGTGATGAATGTGAGCATGCATATATGTGATAAGGCCGAATGGCCAATGTGATGAATGTGAGCATGCATATGTGTGATAAGGCCGAATGACCAATGTGGTGAATATGAACATGCATATGTGGTAAAGCCGAATGGTCAATGTGAAATATATATATGAGATATGCATATGTGGTAAAGCCGAATGGTCAATGTGAAATATATATATGAGATATGTATATGTGGTAAAGCCGAATGGCTAGTGTGAAATATGTAGGCGATGTGCGTATATTGTGGCCGAACGACCAAATGTGAAAGGTGTGTATTATTAGATATTTGATGAGGCAAATGAATTACAAATATGACAGTCGATGTGAATGTTGTAACATGTGATTAAATGTACATGAAACTTGGAAATATATTCTGGGTAAGACCCGATGACTACGTGTGGAGATTATGTCCGGGTAAGACCCGATGACTACGTGTGGAGATTATGTCCGGGTAAGACCCGATGACTACGTGTGGAGATTTTGTCCAGGTAAGACCCGATAACTTCGTGTGGAGATTTCGTCTGAGCTAAAGGTCTCGCTGATAATCCAAGTAGAGGTTAAAGCTATAAGACTTCGTAATAAGAATTGCTTATAAATATATTCAATGCGAAAGGTTAAACAGGTATGTACTCCAAGTTTATATGTGAGCTTGATTTGAACTAAATCATAAGGTAGTTATGTGATGCATACGAGAGCAATCTATGAGACTATTCCTATGATTATGTGACATCGGATCAGTGTGAGAGGTTATGTGAAATCATACAATATATCTATGTCACATGAGCTCACTTTTATGTGAAAGTTTATCTGCCTATTGTATATGATGAGATGTGCATATTCGGTAAATAGATGGTATGCCCGAAGGAAGAGTGAAATAAAATATACGAACAACTATGTTATAATTTGATTGTTATCTGTTGGCACTGCTTAAAACTTACTAAGCATTGTAATGCTCACTCCGTTTACTCTGTTTCGTCTGTTTTATAGATCTCATTGCGAAGCTACAGGCTCGCGGATCGTCAGCAACTAGTCACACTATCACTATCCACCGCTTGTTACTGTTATGTTTAGAATTATTTTATGGCATGTATAGAATAGACTAGTGGCGGAAGAATATTTTTGGTTAATGTATATAAGCCATGCGAAAATGGCATCTTTTGAATGTTTACTTAGTGAAGTTTAAATTTTACCTCTGGCTGTGCTTAGTACTTATTTAAATGAACGATCTTTATTTCAAGAAAAAGTTCAAAATTTTACTGTTCTGACATGAGTTACAAGTCCGGTAATGCCCCTTACCTATTTTGGCGACGGTTACGGGATAGGGGTGTTACACCTCGTACTATATATGATTATTCTAAACCTACTTTAAAGGGAACTGAATCGAGTATAGTTAGACTTGTTGTTGCTGCAAATAATTTTGAACTGAAACCTAACACGATTCAAATGATACAACAATTTGTTCAGTTTGATGGTTTGCAGGACGAGGATCCAAACACTCATTTAGCAAATTTTTTGGAATTCTGCAACACTTTTAAGATCAATGGCGTTTTTGACGATGTCATTTGCCTTCGGTTGTTCCCATTCTCATTGAGGAACAAAGCTAAACAGTGGTTAAACTCGTTACCATGAGGGTCAATCACTACTTGGGAACAAATGACCGAAAAATTTTTACTTAAATATTTTTTGCCGGCTAAAATGCCTAAATTAAGGAATGATATCTCTTCTTTTGTGCAGATGGATTTAGAAACTCTTTATGATGCATGGGAGAGATACAAGGACCTATTGAGAAGGTGCCCTCACCATGGGTTACCTCTCTGGTTGCAGGTTCAAACTTTTTACAACGATGTGAACCCCTCAACAAGGCAACTTATTGACGCAGCCACCGGTGGAACGTTAAATAATAAAACACCTGAAGTGGCTTACGAATTTATTGAAGAGATATCACTGAATAATTATTAGTGGCAAGTTATGAGAACAAAGCTTATGAAAGCAGCTGGTGTTTTCAACCTCGATGCGGTTACTATGCTATCTAACCGATAGAACTTTTAAATAAGAAGATTGATGGTTTGTATGGTTCTACTCAGGTACATCCAGTGATGAGGTGTGATTTAAATGGAGGAGGAGTACATAACACAGAATTTCAATCCTTCAACCCTACCACCGAGGAGGAACAAGTCTACTATATGGGTAATAATAATTCTAGACCTTAAAATAACCCGTATAGTAACACTTATAATGCAGGTTGGAGGAACCATTCCAATTTCTCATGGGGTGGTCAAGGAAATCAAAGGCCACAACATCCCCTAGGTTTTCAACAACCACCTTACCATCAGGAAAAGAAGCCAAACCTTGAGGAGATGCTAACAAAATTCATCTCGGTGTCATAAACTCATTTTTAGAATATCGAGACAGCTCTTAAAAATAAAAAAAGGGTCGATTCAAGGACTCGAAACTCAAATAAGACATCTTGCTAAGTTGATTTTCGAACGACCACAAGGTAGCTTGCCGAGTAATACTGAAACTAACCCAATGGAGCAACTTAATGTGATTACTGTGCGAGATGAAGAAGGGTTAGTTGAACCTAAACCAGAACTAAGGGAAGGAATTGTTGTAAGTAAAGGTAAGGATAAGATAGACCACAGTGAGCAAAAACCGGTAAGTAGAGAATATAAACGTCGTGTGCCATACCTCAATGCGACAAGGAAAGACCACACGGACGAACAATTTGGTAAATTCCTTAAATTATTAAAGAAATTACATATTAACTTACCATTTATTAAAACTCTTTAGCAGATGCCATGTAATGCCCCACGCCCGAGACCATCGCCGGAGTCGAGTATGAGGTGTTACTAAGCTTAGTTTAACATTTTTAGAACTTTGGATTATTGTTTCTACATTCACAGCTTTTAAGCTACTTGCATCACAGTCACAAGAAAAATCATATCTCGAGTTACGAATCTCAAAATCAAGATCCGTAAATTTTTCCTGAATCTAGACTCATATACCTATCTACTAATTTTTTTCTAGAATTTTTGGTTGGGCCAATTAGTACATTTTATTAGTTAAAGTTACCCCTATTTTAGTACTCAACCGATCTGACCTCTGTTTACCACGAACCACATATCTCTCTGTAAAAAATTCATATGACTATGAGATTTATTTATACTAAAACAAGACTCAATAAGGATTCTGAGGATATAAAATATACCACCTAATTATATCTTTATAATTTATGATGAATTTCTAAAGTTGGAACAGGGGATTCAAAAACTGCTATGACCCTGTTTCACTAAAATCCAAATATCTTCTAACATATAATTCCTTTACCTATTTAATTTGTTTCATGTAAAACTAGACATAATAAGATTCAATTTGATATGTAGTCCATCACCAAATTCAATTTCTATGATTTTTAGTAAATTTTCAAACTCGTGTTAGTGTTGCTGCAGTATTCTGTTTATGGCAAATTTCATCATTTTTATGAGTTTTTATGCACTAAGTATCTTAATAGTTTTCCTTAACATCAAACATAATCTACACTAACCATTTTCATAATTTATCATTATCAAGCATTTCCTCAACCATTCCACAACCATACCATAAGATCATTTACACAAAATAGGTATATTGCTATACATGCCATACTTAAATTTACAAGCCATTTACCAAAAGTCTTCCGGATAGTGTGACTGAGCCTTCGACCTATCCCGACTCCTGAGCTGGCTTGTCCAAAACTACAATGAGTAAGGAGGGAGTAAGCATAAATGCATAGTAAGTTCATATGCAAATAATAAGTAACATAACAAACAGTTATACCAATCAACATTAGCATACATCACTAAAACACATATCACATTTCTGATTATTTTTCATCATCTTATTACCTTATAGTGGTTGTATCAATACTCAACCTGAGGGTTAAATACATACCTTTCCAAAATAACCATTTCACATCACTCACCAATACTTCTCTTTACATCTCAAATATTCCTCCATTGAGTAGAACTTTACCCGTTGAACACATCAGAATATAATTCGGATACATGGATAATTTGCATATAAGTGCCACATATTCAATCAAGCAATCATGTAACCCGCCCATAAGCGAACTCGGACTCAACTCAACGAGCTCGGGCGTTTGCATCCATAAGTGAACTCGGACTCAACTCAACGAGTTCGGATGCCTAGTTACATCTCACGAACTCTGACTCAACTCAACGAGTTCGGACATTCGCATCCATAAGTGAACTCGGACTCAACTCAACGAGTTCGGATGCTCAACCATCCTAGTGACATGTCACTTGTATCCTAATCTATTCCTAAGGTTCAAACGGGATTTTTCTCGAACACTTATCCTTGCCGTCTTCCGTAGAATGCCGAAATCAATACTCGGTAACAATTATATTTAACAAGTAGCTCACATAATTTACATATTATTTGAAATTAACCACAAGGCATACATTTCATAATGAAATTCAGCATAACACATAATTAATATCAATAACTTAAAAATAACAATTATGCTACATTATTTACACATGAACTTACCTTGGTACCAAAATACAAGGATTTTGCAATTTAGACCGCAATCTTTTCTTTTCCTCGATTGAGGTCGATTCCACATCTTTCTTGATCTAAAATAACACATTTAGCTCATTTAATACTCAAATTATCAAATTAATCCTTAACTCAAATTTGGCAAAATTACAATTTTGCCCCTAAACTTTTGCATATTTACTTTTTTGCCCCTAGGCTCGGGATTAAACTTTATTCCTTATTCTTATGTTTTACAACATGCTGATCACTTTGCTCTTCTATGGCAACATCAAATTCTCACTCTAACATGTACTTATGACTATTAGGTATTTTTACCGATTAAGCCCTTTTACTCGTTTTCGCTCAAAACCGAGTAGCACAAGTTGTCTAACATAATTTAAAACCCCATATTCTATCATAAAACATCAAAATACACAAATTTCACCTATGGGTATTTTTCCAAATATGAACCCTAAGTTGAATTATTGTTAGCATAAGCTTAATCGAGCTACCGGGATCTCAAAAACGTAAAAATCATTAAAAACGGGGCTTAGAATCACTTACTATGAAGCTTGAAAGTTGAAGAAACCCTAGCTATGGTGAGAGTTAAGTTTCGGCAGCAACTAAATGGGGAAGATGACTATTTTGTGTTATTTTTCCATTTTATTTCATTTAATATCAAAATGACCAAAATGCCCTCTCCTCACTAAACTTTCAAAATTCCTTCCATGTCCTAATTTTGCCCATGAACTTAAAATTGGTAAAATTGCTATTTAAGACCTCCTAATAAATATTTCAAAGCAATTTCATACTAAAAACTTCTAGAATGCAAGTTTTGCAACTTATTCGATTTAGTCCCTACTTTCAATTTAAGCACTTTAGGCATAGAATTTCATCACGAAATTTTCACACAATCATGAAATCATATCATATTCATCAAAATAATTATAAAATAATTATTTCTATCTCGGATTTGTGGTTACGAAACCACTATTCTGATTAGGCCCTAATTCGGGATATTACAACTCTCCCCCCTTTAAGGATTTTCGTCCTCGAAAATCTTACCTGTAAATAGATGTGGGTATTGATTTCTCATTGTTTCTTCGGATTCCCATGTAGCTTCTTCTACTCCATGCCTTTGCCACAACACCTTCACAAGTGCAACATTTTTATTCTTTAGTTGTTTGACCTCTCGAGCTAAAATCTTAATCGGTTCTTCTTCGTAGGTCGTATCTGGTTGTAGTTCAATTTCTGTCGGTGAAACTACATGTGAAGGATCCGAACGATACCGACGTAACATAGATACGTGGAACACATCATGAATCTTCTCTAATTCAGGTGGTAATGCTAACCGATATCCTACCGGTCCAACTTTTTCAATTACTTCATACGGCCCAATAAAACGCGGACTTAATTTGCCCTTCCGTCCAAATCTAAGGACTTTCTTCCACGGAGACACCTTTAAAAATACTTTATCACCAACTTGAAATTCAATGTCCTTTTGTTTTAAATCTGCATAAGATTTCTGTCTATCTGAAGAAGCTTTCAAACAATCTCGAATTACCTTCACTTTTTCTTCAGTTTCTTTTATTAGATCAACTCCATAAATCTGATTTTCCTTGAGTTCAGTCCAATACAAAGGCGTTCGACACTTACGACCATACAATGCTTCATAAGGTGCTATTTTCAAGCTCATCTGATAACTATTGTTGTAAGCAAATTCTACCAATGGCAAATATCTTTCCCAACTTCCTTGAAATTCCAATACACAACATCTGAGCATGTCTTCAAGAATCTGAATTACTCTCTCTGATTGTCCATCAGTTTGTGGATGAAAAGTAGTACTGAAATTTAACTTTGTACCTAACGCGTCTTGCAACTTTTGCCAAAACCGCGAGGTAAACCTTGGATCTCTATCTGAAATAATCGACAATGGTGTTCCGTGTAATCTAACAATTTCTCTAATATATAGTTCAGCGAACTTGTTAAGAAAATAATCCGTACGTACCGGGATAAAATGAGCCGACTTAGTTAATCTGTCAACTATTGCCCAGATGGCATCTTTCTTTCCTGGAGTCAATGGTAATCCTGAAACAAAATCCATAGTAATCCGATCCCATTTCCATTCAGGAACCATAATAGGCTGAAGTAATCCCGAAGGCACTTGGTGTTCAGCTTTCACCTGTTGACAAATTAAGCATTTGGACACAAACTCTGATATATCTCTTTTCATTCCATTCCACCAATACATTTTCTTCAAGTCATTATACATTTTCGTACTACCCGGATGAATCGAGAAATAACCACTATGTGCTTCCTGTAGGATCTTTTGAATCAATTCCTCATTCTTCGGTACACAAATCCGATCTTTAAACATTAAGCACCCATCAGAACCAATTTTGAAATCTGACTCTGTATCAACTTCACACTGTTTTCTCTTGGCTTGCAAATCTTGATCATCTTTCTGAGCTTCAGAAATCTCTTGCAAAAACATTGGTTTTGCTCTTAACTCTGCTAGAATCGAACCATCATCTGAAACTTTCAACTGAGTGTTCATAACTCTCAAAGCAAACAACAACTTTCTGCCCAAAGCATCAGCAACCACATTCGTTTTTCCCGGATGATAATCAATAACAAGCTCGTAATCTTTCAACAACTCCAACCATCTTCGTTGTCTCAAATTCAAGTCTTTTTGTGACATCAAGTACTTAAGACTTTGTGGTCGGTATATACCCGACATTTTTCACCATACAAATAATGTCGCCAAATTTTCAAAGCAAACACCGCCGCAGCCAATTCCAAATCATGAGTAGGATAATTCCTCTCATGAGGTTTTAACTGCCTCGAAGCATATGCCACCACTTTTCCTTCTTGCATGAGCACACACCCCAAACCATTTAGAGAAGCATCACTATACACCACAAATTCTTTACCTGATTTGGGCTGTACTAACACTGGTGCCTCTGTTAATAACTTTTTCAATTCTTCAAAACTCTGTTGACATTCTTCCGTCCATTCAAATTTAACATCCTTTCGGAGTAATCTAGTTATAGGAGCAGCAATTATAGAAAATCCATTTACAAACCGTCGATAATACCCAGCTAGCCCCAAGAAACTTCTAACTTCAGTTACATTTTTCGGTGGTTTCCAATCAACAATGGCTGAAATTTTACTAGGATCAACCCGTACACCATCACCTGAAACAATATGACCCAAAAATCCAACTTCCCGGAGCCAAAATTCACTTTTACTAAACTTAGCATACAACTACTTATTTCTCAAAGTTTGCAATACTATCCTCAAATGCTCAGCATGCTCTGTCTCATCTTTGAATAAATTAAAATATCATCTATAAACACCACAACAAATTTGTCCAAGTATGGCCGAAATATGCGATTCATTAAATCCATAAACACAGCAGGAGCATTTGTCAATCCGAATGGCATAACTAAAAATTCATAATGACCATACCTTGTTCTAAAAGCAGTTTTAGGCACATCCGACTCTTTTACCCGCAGTTGGTAATACCCAGATCTCAAGTCAATCTTTGAAAACCATGTCGCTCCTTTTAGCTGATCAAACAAATCATCAATTCTTGGCAACGGATACTTGTTTTTGATTGTCACCTTGTTTAACTGCCGATAATCAACACACAACCTCATAGAACCATCCTTCTTTTTCACAAATAACACGGGAGCACCCCAAGGTGAAAAACTCGGTCTCACAAAATCTTTATCAGTCAACTCTTGCAACTGCGACTTTAATTCCTTCAACTCTGCTGGTGCCATTCTATATGGAGCAATTGAAATCGGAGCTGTTCCCGGTATCAAATCAATACCAAATTCTACTTCCCTGACTGGAGGCAAACCCGGTAATTCTTCTAGAAATACGTCCGCAAATTCACACACAACCGGCACTGATTTAACTTTCTTTTCAACTTCTTTTGTATTAATTACATACGCCAAATAAGCTTCATAACCCTTTCTCAGATATCTTTGAGCCGACATTGAAGAAACCACACTAGGCAATGCCTCTGATTTATCTGATTCAACCCACAGAGTTTCACCATTTCCACACTCTAATTCTATAATCTTTTCTTTGCAATTTATTTTAGCATCATGCAATGTCAACCAATCCATACCCAAAATAACATCAAACTCATCAAACGGCAACAACATCAAGTCGGCCAGAAAGTAATGATCCCGAATCATTAAAGGACATTTCTTACATACTTTATCGACAGTCACACATTTACCTAACGGATTCGACACTCTAATTATAAATTCTGTGTTCTCAACAGGTATATTCATACTAGACACAAATTTCATGCACACATATGAATGAGTAGAACTGGGATCAATCAAAGCAATAACATTAACATTATAGAGGGAAAATGTACCGGTAATCACATCAGGTGAGGAAGCATCTTCACGCGCTTTAATAGCATAAGTTCTAGCCGGAGCCCTTCCTTCAGGTCTAACTGGTGCATCCTTGGCTTCATTCTTACTGCTTGCTTCGCTCCCAACTTTTCTTGGATATCTTCCTCTCGAATCCGCCCCACTTGTTTTGTATTCTGAAATTTTTCTTTTTCAGCTCTCTCTGGGCAGTCTCTAATAAAATGATCCGGAGAACCACATCGAAAACATTCATTTGCTCTACACGGACCAAAATGATTTCTACCACACCGCTGGAACTCAGGTTTAACAAATCTCGAGTTCCCTACACTGGCTGCCGAAGTAGTCTGGGATTTAGGACCCACATTTTGCTTCCTATAATTCCCATATGATTGCCCAGCTGAAGCTTGGGAACGAGGATTCATATTCCTTGACTTTCCAGGTTGCTGTGAAAATGAACCGCTCATCGGTCTTTTCTTCCAATTTCTAGTCTCAGCCTCTACCTTTTTCTTTTCTTTAAGTAATTCTTCGGCCTTACAAGCTCGATCAACCAATACTACCATTTCTTTTAATTCAAGAATTCCAACAAATACCTTGATGTCTTCGCTGAGCCCGTCTTCAAATCGTCGGCACATCTTGGCCTCTGTAGGAACATACTCTCTGGCATACTTACTTAATCGAACAAACTCTCTTTCATATTCTGTAACCGTTATATTACCTTGCTTCAGCTCAAGAAATTCTTTACGCTTCTGATCAATAAATCTTTCACTAATATATTTCTTCCGAAACTCTTCTTCAAAGAATTCCCAAGTTATTTTCTCTTTCGGTACCACCGAAATCAAAGTCTTCCACCAATTATAAGCTGAATCCCTCAACAAAGATATAGCGCATTTCAAACATTCTTCAGGTGTACAAGATAATCGTCAAATACCCGGATTGAATTTTCAAGCCAGAACTCTGCTCTCTCGGCATCATCATCAATATTTGCTTTAAATTCTTCGGCCCCTTGCTTGCGAATTCTATCAACTGGAGTTTTATGAAATTTCATCAGATCCATACCTTGAGGCATCGGGGGTACAGTTTGAGGAATTGGGGGAGGTGGGGGAGGTTGTACATTCGAGTTCGTACGAACGAACTCAGTGTACCATGCAGTCATCATTTGGAGAAAGGCTTCCCGACCCCTTTCTCCTCCTCCCTGACCAACAGTAGGAGGTGGATTTTCAGTCGGTGCTGCTCTTTCAGCCGGAGTTGGCGCATTACTCTCTACTTCATCTGCCACAGCTGGATCGGGATACATTTACTATAAAAAAATCATTTAAAAAAGGTCAGAAGTCGTCACACTATCATAATTTATACATATGGCATGTATAGCAAAATCCGTACATCCAACACATAGTCCGAGAACCGACTAAACCTGCTCTGATACCACTAAATGTAATGCCCCCACGCCCGAGACCATCGCCGGAGTCGAGTATGAGGTGTTACTAAGCTTAGTTTAACATTTTTAGAACTTTGGATTATTGTTTCTACATTCACAGCTTTTAAGCTACTTGCGTCACAGTCACAAAAAAATCATATCTCGAGTTACGAATCTCGAAATCAAGATCCGTAAATTTTCCATAAATCTAGACTCATATACCTATCTACTAATTTTTTCTAGAATTTTTGGTTGGGCCAATTAGTACAGTTTATTAGTTAAAGTTACCCCTGTTTCAGTACTCGACCGGTCTGACCTATGTTTACTACAAACCACATTTCTCTCTGTACAAAATTCATATGACTATGAGATTTGTTTCTACTAAAACTAGACTCAATAAGGATTCTGAGGATATAAAATATACCACCTAACTATATCTTTATAATTTATGATGAATTTCTAAAGTTGGAACAGGGGATTCAAAAACTACTATGACCCTGTTTCACTAAAATTCAAATATCTTCTAACATATAATTACTTTACCTGTTTCATTTGTTTCATGTGAAACTAGACATAATAAGTTTCAATTTGATATGTAGTCCATCACCAAATTCAATTCTATGATTTTTAGTAAATTTTCAAACTCGCGTCAGTGTTGCTGCAGTATTCTGTTTATGGCAAATTTCATCCTTTTTATGAGTTTTTATGCACTAAGTATCTTAATAGTTTTCCTTAACATCAAACATAATCTACACTAACCATTTTCATAATTTATCATTATCAAGCATTTCCTCAACCATTCCACAACCATACCATAAGATCATTTACACAAAATAGGTATATTGCTATACATGCCATACTTAAATTTACAAGCCATTTACCAAAAGTCTTCCGGATAGTGTGACTGAGCCTTCGACCTATCCCGACTCCTGAGCTGGCTTGTCCAAAACTACAATGAGTAAGAAGGAGGGAGTAAGCATAAATGCTTAGTAAGTTCATATGCAAATAATAAGTAACATAACAAACAGTTATACCAATCAACATTAGCATACATCACTAAAACACATATCACATTTCTGATCATTTTTCATCATCTTATTACCTTATAGTGGTTGTATCAATACTCAACCTGAGGGTTAAATACATACCTGTCCAAAATAACCATTTCACATCACTCACCAATACTTCTCTTTACATCTCGAATATTCCTCCATTGAGTAGAACTTTACCCGTTGAACACATCGGAATATAATTCGGATACATGGATAATTTGCATATAAGTGCCACATATTCAATCAAGCAATCATGTAACCCGCCCATAAGCGAACTCGGACTCAACTCAACGAGCTCGGGCGTTTGCATCCTTAAGTGAACTCGGACTCAACTCAACGAGTTCGGATGCCTAGTTACATCTCACGAACTCTGACTCAACTCAACGAGTTCGGACATTCGCATCCATAAGTGAACTTGGACTCAACTCAACGAGTTCGGATGCTCAACCATCCTAGTGACATGTCACTTGTATCCTAATCTATTCCTAAGGTTCAAACGGGATTTTTCTCGAACACTTATCCTTGCCGTCTTCCGTAGAATTCCGAAATCAATACTCGGTAACAATTATATTTAACAAGTAGCTCACATAATTTACATATTATTTGAAATTAACCACAAAGCATACATTTCATAATGAAATTCAGCATAACACATAATTAATATAAATAACTTAAAAATAACAATTATGCTACATTATTTACACATGAACTTACCTTGGTACCAAAATACAAGGATTTTGCAATTTAGTCCATAATCTTTTCTTTTCCTCGATTGAGGTCGATTCCACGTCTTTCTTGATCTAAAATAACATATTTAGCTCATTTAATACTCACATTATCAAATTAATCCTTAACTCAAATTTTGGCAAAATTACAATTTTGCCCCTAAACTTTTGCATATTTACTTTTTGCCCCTAGGCTCGGGATTAAACTTTATTCCTTATTCTTATGTTTTACAACATGCTGATCACTTTTCTCTTCTATGGCAACATCAAATTCTCACTCTAACATGTACTTATGACTATTAGGTATTTTTACCGATTAAGCCGTTTTACTCGTTTTCGCTCAAAACCGAGTAGCACAAGTTGTCTAACATAATTTAAAACCCCATATTCTATCATAAAACATCAAAATACACAAATTTCACCTATGGGTATTTTTCCAAATATGAACCCTAAGTTGAATTATTGTTAGCATAAGCTTAATCGAGCTACCGGGATCTCAAAAACGTAAAAATCATTAAAAACGGGGCTTAGAATCACTTACTATGAAGCTTGAAAGTTGAAGAAACCCTAGCTATGGTGAGAGTGAAGTTTCGGCAGCAACTAAATGGGGAAGATGACTATTTTGTGTTATTTTTCCCATTTTATTTCATTTAATATCAAAATGACCAAAATGCCCCCTCCTCACTAAACTTTCAAAAATTCCTTCCATGTCCTAATTTTGCCCATGAACTTAAAATTGGTAAAATTGCTATTTAAGACCTCCTAATAAATATTTCAAAGCAATTTCATACTAAAAACTTCTAGAATGCAAGTTTTGCAACTTATTCGATTTAGTCCCTACTTTCAATTTAAGCACTTTAGGCATAGAATTTTATCACGAAATTTTCACACAATCATGTAATCATATCATAATCATCAAAATAATTATAAAATAATTATTTCTATCTTGGATTTGTGGTTACGAAACCACTATTCCGATTAGGCCCTAATTCGGGATATTACATGCCAAACGCAGTTAAATTTTTAGAGGAGCTTTTAGCAAATAAGCAGAAGTTGGATGAGGCATAGCATGTGAAGTTGAACGCAGTTTGCTCAGCTTTTATGCAAAATAAGCTACCCAATAAGTTGAAAGATCCAGGGAGTTTTATGATTCCTTGTTTAATTGGTAGTCTAAATGTTAACAATGCTTTGGTTGATTTAGGGGCAAGTATTAAGGTCACGCCTTATAAAATGTTTAAACAGAGTTATTATTATCTGTCTAAGAGTACATTTGTCATAATTAAGCAGAGTTGATTGCGCGCCTAGAGATAGGGTGACAAGATTTTGTCGGATTAGGGTGAAACCTAATAAGGGGATCCATAGATCTAGTTAATGCAACCCTAAGGAGTTAATTAGAAAGAGATTTCAACCTAGGGTTAGACGTTGTTAGTCTCGAGAGGGATAATAAATGGATCAAGTCAAATGAATAAATCGTCCGATTCAGAGTCAAATAACAAGTGAAGTCTAGGTAAATTTTTCCTTAGGTATTGTCTTAATTCAATCATTTTTCCAAAAGCAATTCCCCAATTCTATTTTCTGTGAATTCTTAGTTTAGTTAATTAGTTAAAGCAAACCCCATTATTTTTAGGCTAGATAATAAAAAGACAGTCATTACTAGTACTTTTAGTTTCTTTGGGTTCGACAATCCGGTCTTGCTAAAGCTATACTACTGTTCGATAAGTACACTTGCCTTCATCGTGATAATAGTTAGTTTTAAGAATGATTCATTATAAATATTTAAAACCTGTCACGAATATCATGCATCAGCCTTTAATTTTAGGACGACCCTTTTTAGCAACTGCTAGAACTATCATAGATGTTGGCACAGGTGAATTGATACTTCGTGTAGGCGATGACACGATTACTCTCCAAGCTCGTGATCCTGCCAAAATATCTAGTAAACGAGATGATTTGGTTAATTTAAATAATATTACAACTCAAACTTCTTTGTAAGAGTCCCCTAGGAAGAACGTGATGGAGCCTCATTCTAATCCATGCCACAAAAGCAGAGTGACTCACAAAGAACGAAGGCTTCAGATCGATGAACTAGACGAATGGCGAACAAATGTCAAGGAGAAACCAAAAGCACACGATGAATCAAAACGACACCACGATAAGCGTAGGGATGAACCAACAAAATTTAAAATTGGGGATAAAGTATTGTTAGATGAAAAGGACCCCCGGATTGCTACTACAGAGATTAATACAAATGGAGAGACTCCCTTCAGGGTACTGAATGTTTTCCCATACGGTACAGTCGAGGTAAATCATTCTCAATTTGGCACTTTCAAGGTGAATATTACTCGACTTAAACTTCATGAGGATAATAGAACTGATAGCAGAAGTGAGGAGTTTCAAGTCCTCAATCCACCGTAATCATGCGAATGAGAGGTAAGTCGAGCTTAGACTCTAAATAACCGCTTCTCGGGAGGGAACCCAAGCACTAACACCACTAACTCATTTATTTTAGCTATTTTTAGTATTTTTGTGTAGGTACAGTGACCTACACGGCCTGGGCACACGGGCGTGTCCTTGGCCGTGTGGAAATAGGGCTAACAATTCCCCATGTATCAAGCCACACGGCCATAAATTCAATCCACATGACCGTGCGACACGACTGTGTGATGCATACTGCCTGGACACACGGGCGTGTCCAAGGCCGTGTGAAAACTAGAGCTTAAATTTTAATTTTTAATTAAGTCAGAAAGCCACACGGGCAAGGCACACGGCTGTGTGTTCAGACACACGGGCGTGTCCAAGGCCGCGTGAAAAGTAGAGCTTAAATTTCAAATTTTAATTAAGTCAGGAAGCCACACAGGCAAGGTACACAGCCGTGTGTTCGAACACACGGGCATGTGAAGTACCACACGGGTGTGGGAGAAGCGAAGAACATCACACATGGGCGTGCGACATGACCGTGTCCGCCACACGTCCTAACCACACAGGCATGTCCCTAGGCCGTGTGACAATTAGACATTCGAATTTCGCGATAAACACGGGCTGAGCGCGAGCCACATGCCTGTGTCACACGGTCGTGTGGCCTAACACGGGTTTCACACGACTACGCCCCTTTAAAACCCCCAACCTTACATTTGTTTTCTCCTTCTTCTTCTTCATCTCCCTCCCCCAAACCCTAGCCGCTGCAGACCTCAAAACCATGCCCCCCACAACCGGCCGACCCCCTCTTCCCTTCCACCTCCCATTCTTTCCTTTTCTTTTTCCCCTCCTGTGCAAACCCACACGCCCTAGCCCAAACCCTTACCCCCTCTCTAGACCAGGCCCTCGCCCATCGTCGCCTCCAGAAAACCACACCCAACGCACCCACCCGAACTGCCGACCACCATCCTGACCACCAACCACCGGTCTTTCCCTTTTTACCTCTCGAACTTCTTAGTTTTGATTTCATTTTTTATTTTATTCTTATTTTTATTTATTTATTTATTTACAATTATTATTATTATTATTATTACTAGTATTATTATTAGGCTTATTTTTACTATTACTTATTTACTTTATCACTGCTTGATGGTTATTGATTTATTTTTCTTATTAATCTGTTGAATCTAATTTAGTTTAGTTCATTGTTGCTAATATTTTCTATTCTTAAATTAGTTTTAAACATTGGTAGTATTACATATATGTTGCCTTACGGTCATAGTCTTTTGGATGTCTATTATAGTCTGCTTGATTATTTAATTATCTATATATATTTAGTGCTCCTAATTTCATTTGTTTGATTGAGTTGAACTTAGATGCTTGTTTCTTCTTCATTTACTTATCGCATTGATTCGTCAACCTTGATTTATTGGATTACTTTCGTGCAGGTACATAATGACAAACTCACAAGGTAAAAAGACTGCAGTTCCCGCTTCGAAAAAGCGGAAGGGTCCTAGCGCAACCTCCTCGAGCACCTTGACCGAAGCTCGTCACCCTCTACTTCGGTTCTCGTCAGGCCTACAGGACGACCTGTTTCAGCTTCTACGAGTACGACCATTGGGAGTGGGCCGATGTATTGATTGGGCCGTTTTGGAGCAGGTCCAACTTGCTCACCTCGTTCGATTCCATCTCGATACCGCGCCATGGGATCAATTCTTTGTAATCATCGAGCCTACATATTCAGAGCTGACATTGGAATTTTGAACTACTTTCCACCTATAGCACGTGATGAACACATATGACGAGGCTCGTATTATTGTTTTCAGACTTGGTGGACGTGTCAAGCATATGAGTGTACCCGAGTTTGGAGCTGCTTTAGGCCTCTACACGGAGGAGTTCATGACTTCAGAGAATTTTCTACAACTTCACCGTCACATCCACTATTTGCCATCTTACTGTTGGATTGACTTTACAGTGAGCACGGTTCCCTATGACGCGAGTCGCTCGAAGACGACTTCTCTCCCTCCAGCAATATGCTACATTCATGCCATCTTGGCCCATACTTTGACTAGGAGGAGAGAGAGCACCGGAGTAGTTAGCACCACAGATGCCTACTTCTTATGGAGCATGCCGACTGGCCATGTATTTGACTTAGTATATTTTATCGCTCTCGCCTTTCACCACTAGACGGATCACCATAGGAGGGGCCCTATGTGCTTTGGCCCTTACGTGATTCGCCTCGCTCGACACTTCGGCCTCTTCGACACTCCAGAGATGTTATCGACACTCACATTAGTTGGCCAGATATCTCCGCAGGGAATTTCCAGTATGATCCATATGCGGATGATAAAGCGATGCCGTGGAGTAGACCCACCTCATTGCAGACTCGTCCAGTCTGCTTACCAGGATAAGCCAGAAGACATTACTGATGATGTCCTTTCCCCTTATAAGGACCCACCCCTACCCTATCACGTCACCACTCTCCTGCTGCTACTTTGACAGACTTATCAGAGCGATTCACTTGCTTGGAGCAGTAGTGTTTTGAGCAATTCGACAACATCGATGCCACTCTCTGACAAATTTTCCACCACGTCCATATCTCTAATCCAGTGCCACCAGCTCACGACTCTGATGATGAGGACTTTTGAGTCCCTTTATTTTACTATTATTTTTATTTTTATTTAAATTCTATTGTGTCTTATTTATTTTCGAAGACTTATGTTTTATATTTTAAACTCTACTTATCTTTATGATTATTATCAAATTATCCCTTAATTCTATTTCACAATGGTGTTTATTTTTATTAGTACCTCAAAATCATGCCTTTTATTCGGCTTTCTCTACAATTCTTGCTCTCGCTACTCCAAGGACCTCATCCAAATATTCAAGGCAGTTTCACTTCTCTCCCTCTCTTTTAATATTATGCTTATATTGTTATTAACTATCTTTGTACATTGAGGACAATGTCCATCTTAAGTGTGGGGAGGTTATCTATGTGATTATTAGAAAATCCCTAAATTTTTAATCTTGTTCTCAAATAATTTTCTCATATCATTATTAGAGTAAATTTTGATTGATCTATGATTTTTATTGATATGTTTTGAATTAAATCATAAGTAACTGTGCATTGATTGTTTAAACTTTAAGACATTAGAGAATCAAGTACGATAAGTTGAAATTTTTTAGAATTAAAATTGCTAGGTTGTTTCCCTGAATTGAGGTATTATCTTGAAGTTTTGAATTTACAATATTTTCATCAAATACCCATAATTTCTGTGATATTTTGAGCCTTTTAGAGCATATATCATTCTTGTTCACTGATTTTATTGATTATGAGTGTGTCAACATTGATTTGTATTCTAGAACTTGCATCGATTATACATGTCGAGACCACACCATTGATTTAATATACTAAAATGATAAAGGCACTTAGGTTTTAACCCATTTTTTTCCCCATAAAAAGCCTACCACACAATTGACCCTTAGTGAACCCCTTTGAGCTTAACAAACTATTGTTTTTAATTTACCCTAAATTTTTTGATTCGTTGAGAATTTTTCCCATTTTTATTAATTCCTTTTTTGTCGAGATTTGATTTGGTTAATTGCCTAACTATGTTCTTTCATTCGAATCATTTAATTCTTTCTTATATAAATACTTGTTCTTATTCTTAAAAAAAAACATATATACATACATATCAGTAGCTTAAGTATTTAATTTCATATCCTGAGAAGAAGCTCATGTTAATTTGATGTTAGTTATTTTTCCAGTTAGGTAATTTATCAAGTTAATCTCGATTCTAACAGTTTCTTTTTCAGCCTTTATCCACACCTTAACCCAAAGCCCCGTTACAACCCTTCAAAGATCTTTTCATTTGTATATCATCTCATTTATAGTGGTAAAGATTTGATTTTCATGCAAGCCTATGGTAATAACTTTTCATGCAAGCCTATGGTAATAACTTTTCATGTTTGACTAATGAGTGTTTAATCATTGAACCTTAAGAACATTGAGCGATTTGAGTGAACCTTTAGTGAGGATGTCAATCAATGTCAATTTGGAATTAAAGATAATTACTTAGATAAAGGGGGATGCCTATAATTTTATGATTGAAATGCTCAACTTTGACTATTTGAAACCTTAATGTTCTTTTAGTTAAATTTTCAATGTATGACTGCTTGTGGATTATTTTGAAACTTTATTGATGAGAATTATAAGTTGAGAAAAATTTATTTTAATTATGAGTTGAGGATATTGCTTGAGGACAAGCAAATGCTTAAGTGTGGGGATATTTGATAAGCCGTAATTTATACATATTTTATCCCATGCTTGGCATATTTATAAATGATTTCTCCTTGGTTTTAGTGAATTCGGTGCTCCTAATCCTTTAATTTCATGTTTTATACTCAGGAGAGCTTAAGATAGCAAAAGGAGCGAGAAACGGGCCAAAAGGGGGCAAATTAGGCTTAAATCAATGTTTCACACGGCCTAGGCACTTCCACACGGGTGATCCACATGCCTGTGTGTGACACACCGGTAGACCACACGCCCATGTGTCATGGTCGTGTCGACTAAGAACCAACTCAGTATTGCACACGACTTGAGCACCTTCACACGGGCATGGCACACGGTCATGTCTCTGCTGAGCCCAAGCTTAGTTCTATTTAGAAAAGGGCACTTTTGAGGGTTTGGAAGCACTCTAAAGCTAATATAAACTCCTTAGAAGAGGTTTAAAGGGGACACACAGAGTTGGAGATAGAAATTACTTGCGAATAGCTATCGGAATCACCTCGGAGCCAGGATCTACATTAGGAGTGAAGATTTCCATCAAATTTCCTAGAAGTTCTTGGGTTTCTTTATGTTTTGTTGTTTTCCAAACCTTGAGATGTTTTCCATTATGATTATGGACTAAACCCCTTAAATACCTAAGGGAGATGAAACCTAAGCGAATCTTATTACTCTTTGATTTATATGATAAATATTTGTTCTTATTCTTAATTGTGAGTTTTAACCCTTGCTTTAATATTCCAGGATATTAATTCAGGTTCTTGATGT
The DNA here is from genome assembly GCF_007990345.1 of Gossypium hirsutum. NCBI lineage: Eukaryota > Viridiplantae > Streptophyta > Magnoliopsida > Malvales > Malvaceae > Gossypium > Gossypium hirsutum. Next base: position 81,671,881 of record NC_053426.1, on the reverse strand, counting down.
GCTTATTTAGTGGAGCAAAAGTCTTTGTTTAAGAGTAAATCATTCATAATTAAGCGGAGTTGCATGCAATCCTAGAGATAGGACGACATAAATCTACCGGATTAGAGTCAAATCTAATAAGGGAATCCATAGATCGAGTTAATGCGACAATAGGCGTTTTAATTAGAAAGAGATTTCAATTAATCAACCTAGAGTCAGTTGTTTTTAGTCTCTAAAGGGATAATAACATAAATTAGGGATTTCTACGGAATAAGTCAAGTGAATAAATCGTCTAAGTCAAAGCTAATAAAGTGAAGTCTAGTTGGATTCTTGCTTGGGTATTGTCTTCTCCATTGGTTTTTCTAAAGTATTTTCTAACTTTCATCTCTGTCGTATTCTTAGTTAAATTAGAAAATTAGTTTAGTTTAAAAAAATCCTTTAATTCTTAGGCTAGATAATAAAAAGATAGTAATTACTAGTACTTTTAGTCCTCGTGGATATGATATTTTTGGTCTCAACATAACTATACTACTGTTCGATAGGTGCGCTTACCTTAAGTCGAATTTTTAGTTAGTTTCACGACCATCACAGGTTCAATATGCAGAGTGCTAAGCCTGTTAGTACTCCTTTAGGAGCCCATTTTAGAATTTCATCAGCTTTGTCTCCACAATCAGATGATGAGATTGAGTACATGTCACATGTTCCATACTCTAGTGCATTGGGACCTCTCATGTATGCTATGGTTTGTTCACGTCTAGATTTATCATATGCAGTCAGTGCAGTTAGCAGATACATAACAAATCCCAGTAAAGAACGCTGGAAAGTAGTTCAGTGGATTTTAAGATACTTACGAGGTATTTTGGATGTCTACTTACAGCTTGGAAGAACTAGAGATGGAGTCATTGGGTATGTTAATACTGACTTTACTAGAGACCTTGATAGAAGAAGATCTATCATAGGTTATGTCTTTACAATCGGAGGTTGTGCAATCAGTTGGAAAGCCACTTTGCAAACTACAGTTGCTTTGTCTACCACTGAAACTGAGTACATAGCGATTACTGAGGCTTGTAAAGAAGCTATTTGGTTGAAGGGACTCTTTAGTGAACTCAATGAAGACTTTCAAATTAGTACAGTATTTTGTGACAGTCAGAGTGCAATCTTCCTTACCAAAGATCAAATGTTTCATGAGAGAACAAAACACATTGATGTTCGGTATCATTTTGTTCGTGATATTATTGCTCATGGTGATATTGTTTTCAGCAAAATTAGTACTCATGAAAATATTGCAGATATGATGACTAAAGCACTTCCTATAACCAAGTTTGAGCATTGCTTAGACTTGGTTGGTGTTCATTATTGAAATTAAACCCTTAAGGAGTTTTATGGAAGAGGTGGAGAACTTGTTCATTGAGAGTTCGCGATGAAGAACTTCATTGAGAGTTCGTGTCAAGGTGAAGATTGTTAGAGTTAAATGACTCGAATCCTTATTTAAATAAAATACAGTGGTAAAATAAAATAAAAGTAAAATCCGTATATGTGACAGCCCTAATTCGACCCTAGTCGGAATGTGGTTTTGGGACCACAAAACCGAGTCATAAAATTTAGTTAAAATTTTATTTGCATATCTTATATGTGTGATAGTACTTGTACAAAAATTTGATGTTTTAATTTTATATTAGGAATGTGAATTTTGCTTGAAAGGATCTAGTTGAAAGACTTGGAAAATTATGATAGGTAAATAAGTAAGGACCAAATAGTATTAAAGTGGGAAAGTGTTGTCCTTGCATGTCAAATTAGCCAAACTAAAGCATAGTGGCCGGCCATGCTATGGGTGGAAACATGTCTCCAACATGTTATGCTAGTGATGTATGTTAAGAAAAATAAAATAATGAGCATGGTGATTAAATAATGAAAGGAAGGGTGATGAAAAAAAAATAATATGGTCTCATCCATACCCCCTTGTTGCCGTGAATTGAAGAAAGAAAACAAAAAAAAAAGAAAAAAAAAGTGTTCATTCTTGAACATCTTTGGCCGAATAGAGGAAAGAAAGGAAGGGGAAAAGCTTGAGAAAATCGGCTATGGTGGTTTGCTAGACTAAGGTATGTTTGATGTTGTCTTTGAGATGCATGCATGTTTTAGTAATTGACTTGAGTTCTAAATAGCCCATGTTCAAATCTTGAATCTTGTTGGTAACATGAGCAATCGGTCATGAGAAAGTGTTCAAGAAATGGTTGTTGTTCATGTTATTTGGATGAGAAATGGTGAGTTTTGTTGTTTCATGTTAAAGTTAGGTGAATGATGATAGAGGAGTGTTTGAACTATAAAAAGAATCGGCTACCTTGTTATGAGCTAGGGCCGAATGTGAGTTTGGTTGTGTTTGAATATTACATGCTTGGTAGAATGGTGGATGAAGGTGCCGAATGTATGTTGGATTGATAGAGTCTCCAAATTGATTTTATGTGTGTATGCATGACCGAATATACGTGGTCACATGAGTAAGGAAATGAGTTATTTGATATGTGGTAAAAGTTAAGTACTAAATCGAAGGTTGCTAAAAGTGCCATTTCTTTAGCCGAATATGTGTTTGATCAATGAAGGAATTGTTGAAGAATATAGGTGAACTTGGTGAGAGTATTCGGCTTAGTGTATAAATGATATAAAGATTTTAGGAAATTGTTTTGGTTAGGTGTATGTATGATTAAGTATATTCGGCAATATACTTAAAGTGGGTACATGATATTACATTATAATTATTGAGCTTAAGTATATGGATATGTGTATATGTGGTCATATAGTGACATTTTGGTTTGAAAATTTAATGATATGTGATTGCTGAATGTGATAAATAAATTCATGTTATTGGGTTAAATATTGAATACTCTTATTTGTATTATTTAAGCTCAAGAACCTAAAGGAGAGGCGTCCAACAAGGGGAAATCGAAGGTCATCGAGTAGCCGACTCGGAATTATTTTACCCAACATAAAGTAAGTCATTAAGCATATAGTTGGTATTAATTCAAATGGTCATAACGTCTATGTGATGATGCTGAATGGAATGAATAAATATATATATGCATGTACGTATGTGATGATGAAAGTGTTGAATGAAAAGAAAAGAGGTGAGATGTATTGAGTTGTTGATCTCGGCACTAAATGTGCGGGTATAAACAAGTATGACCATGAGATTGGCGCTAAGAGTGCGGGTTTAAATTGTGCAGCACTAAGTGTGCGAATTGACTATGTAGCACTAAGTGTGCGAGTTTGATTATGTAGCACTAAGTGTGCGAGTTTGACTATGTAGCACTAAGTGTGCGAGTTTGATTATGTAGCACTAGGTGTGCGAGCTGATTATATAGCACTAAGTGTGCGGACTTAATATGTTCTTGAATCATTATGGACACTAAGTGTGCGACACTATTGAGTCAATCACTGACAGCGGATCGGGTAAGTATCTTGAGCTCATGGCTAATAGGTGCTATGTCTATATTTGGAGTTGAGCTTGGTAAGTTTGAACCCATGTGACGAATATACTTGAAGTCACGTACATAAGATTTATCGTGGAATGGGTGAAAGGCCGTTTAGTTGTATGATTGTAACGAAAATAAAATGATTTATGAAAATGCCTCGAATATCCTATTGATGAGTATATGGAATGTGAATGCATGATTTGGTATGAGATTGAACCGATAGGTCGGAGGAACTATGGTATGGTTCGGTATGGATGGAGTAACTAGCCTCGTTCCATTTTGTTTCCTCTTGTGATAATGTTATTAATGGATGGTAGTGTATTGCTTATGACTTACTGAGTTATAAACTCACTCGGTGTTTCCTTGTCACCTATTCTAGGTTTCTTGGACTCATCTCCTTTTGCGTGGTCGGGCCGTCATCGAAGTCATCACACCGGATAGCAAGTTTTGGTACTTTCTTCTTAGTTGGCTTAGGAGAACATTTCGGCATGTATAGGCTATTATGTTGTGTTTGAACTTTGGTATGTAATCTTTTAGCCATGCGAAAATGGCATAAATGTTCGGTTGGGTTTGGATTCATAACGTTAGGTCGCAAATCTTGATAATTCGACCTTTTTATGCCATACGTCATGGTTGATTATTTTGGTGTTAAAATTCATGATATGGCAATAGTGTAGTAGGGGGAAGTTTGACAATGATTAGCCTTTGGCATGGTTAGTCATGATCATAATTTGTGATATGCATGATGAATTATTAGTTAGATCAAGGAGTAAACACGAAGTGGGCATAGTTGCTTTCGTAACAGATGCTGGCAGCAGCAGTGACATGAGATTGAAAAATCACTAAAAATAGTAGGAGTGGAATTAATTGATGAATAAATTATGTAATCGAAGTTCGATGAGTCTATTTTCATATAGAAGTAACGAAAGGATCATATGGACAGTATGTTAAGAGATAATCAGGTTCTCGTGGGACAGGGCCAGAACGGTTTCTGGATTCCCTGCTCCGAATTTGGAAATTCATTATAAATTAACCAGAGATAATTAGGAGTCATACCATATATGTATAGATTCCTCTCTGAGTCTAGTTTCTATAGAAACAAACGGCATCAGTATGGAAGTTCTGTACAGGGAGATATCCAGGTCGTAATACGCAAAGGTCAGTGTAGTTGACCCCAGTAACATGGGAGACTTTGACTAATAAACTGTACTAATTGGCCCAACCAAAAATTCTAGAAAAAAATATGTAGATGGGAATATGAGTCTAGTTTCAGGGAAAATTCACGGAACTGGATTTTGAGTTCCAGAGCTCAAGATATGATTTTTAAAGTGACTAGTACGCAGATTGACAGCTTGTCTGGAAAAATTTTAATAAGTGGTTTGAAGTCTGTTAACACCTCGTGTTCGACTCCGGCGACGGCCTCGGGTTCGGGGTGTTACAATATAGAACTAACTTCTTTTATTTTATTTTAGAATAAGGTTTTTTAAACCTTATTAAACTCCATCTATTTTATATTGATTAGAATAAGGTGTTTCAAACTTACTACAATATGGCTTTATAAGCCTATAGATAGACATAGTCTATTCCTCTTGTAATCATTCAAATTCGACATAGTGAATTTTCTTCTCCTCTTCCCATGGTTTTTTCCCGAAAGGGTTTCCTTGTAAAAATCTGTGTGTTCTTCATTTTATTTTATTTTATTTTATTTTATTTTTCACAATTATGACGGTCAAATATGTGACACTGAAATTGGGGTCATTTTTCTATCATCCCAATCTATAGAATTAGCTTTTAGCTAAAGCATCAAATTGAATGAGCTTCTGTCAAGAATTAAAAGGAAAATATTAACTTCAAGTCAAAAGAGAATTTCGAGCTTCAAATATAGATATTTAATGTAACACCTCTTACCCGTGTCTGACGCCGGGACGAGATACGAGGCATTACCAGACATAAATACAAGCAAACATACAAAACTGAACCATAAAATTTCACTCAAATAAAATTCACTCATATATATGCAAATTGTCCTTTATATGGGCCTACGAGGCCCAAAACATACATCGGGAGTAGTTCGGGACTAAACCAAGAACTTTAGAAAACTTTGGGAAAACTTAGAAAAAAATTTCATGAAACAAGGGCACACGCCCGTGTAGAGATAGGAGACACCCCGTGTGCCTTCGACATGCTCGTGTCCTCAGGTCGTGTAACTCTCTGTTTATGACGTCAACACTAAAATATAGTCACACGGCCGTGTCACACGCCCATGTGGCTAGACTGCGTGGTTGATTAAAATTTCATAAATTTTTTACAAATTTGTGCAGACTTCACACGGCCTGGGCATATGCCCATGTCTCCAAGCCGTGTCCCTCACACGACCAAGACATACGGCCGTATCTTAGCCCGTGTGTTTACTACCGGGCATTCTGTTTTGCAAAACTAAAGTACAAGGGACACACGGCCGGACTACATGCCCATGGGGACAGCCTGTGTGTCACACACGGCCTATAGACATGCCCGTGTGCCTACCCATGTGGACAAATTCTAGGCTAATTTCCAAGCCATTTGCCACCCTTAAACACCCATATACATAACCTCGATTCATGGCATGCAACATGGCACATTTGGTTACTCAAGCATTCACAATCATAGTTAAATTATGTCTATGATGTCACATAGCACGTACTCAAACCATCATGTTTTCCTATGGCATTCCACACCAATTTCATTTTTATTCAACCTTATAACTTTACCTTCAATCTACTCAATTATACCATAGCTATGGTCATACCTATTAGTCCCAATTCATTCATTAAGCATATGTGCCAATTATCACATCCATTACTAATAAGCAACCACCAACCACATCACAAAACATAAACATATTGCATGCATGCATAAATAATTAGGGTTACAACCCGATAAGCAAATACAAGCCACATGGCCTTATACAAAATGAATCATAATACAAATCATGAGCCAACTCATTTGGCTAATCAATATGACACATAACAAAATGACCAAGTCCCCTATACATGCCATACTCAAAATGTTGAGACTAATTATACCCAAATGTCCTATTGACTGTGTGATCGAGTCTTCGACGTCCTTTGAGTCCCCAAGCTAGCTTGGCGACATTATGAAAGATAGAAAGGAAGGGGGTAAGCATTTAAGCTTAGTAAGTCTATATGCAAATAACATGCTATCTAAACAAGTATTTAACATACGTTTAACATAATGAACATAAATTATATTTCATCAACTCACTTAAACTTAATCATCACATAAACAACCTTGTCATAAGTTCATCACATCCCAAGACATTACTCATGAGTTCGGTATACATACTTGTATCAACTCATAACATAATCTCTTACTCATTCTTCTCATTGACTTACCCCTTGGGTCTTCTGTTAGGTTACTCAGTAATTTACCCGTTGAACACTCGAAATACTGTTGGATACACGGAAGGCTCGCACATAAGTGCCACATACGTAGCTAAAGCTACCTCATATCACGTAACATATAAAAGCTCATTCTCAAGCTACTCACAGGTCTGCTCACACAAGCTGTCGGCCAGGATGTAGCTACACGGGTTGCTTACACAAGCTGTCAGGTATTCGCAACACATGCCGGACTACTCAGCCATGGGTAGGACGTACAAGACCAGCACACGAAACCACATAAACATATATCACATATCTAATGAGCTCATAAATCACATGGTTTCTAGTGACATATCACTTGTATCCTAAACTATTCCTAAGGTTCAAATGAGATTTTTTGATATCACATCTCTGTCAAGCTTGCTCGTAATGTCAATCTCAATATCCATAATACCAATCACTTACTCATGGTGTAATCAAAGCATAACTCATAATAGCATTAAAGAATTTAAATTCACATAATATTCAAGCATAAAAAATATAACATAACATCACATTATTTGTATATGAACTTACCTCGGTACAGAATGATTAAAACGAGCCTATTTTTCGTAAACCTTGTTTTTCCTCCGATCAAGACTCGAATCATATTTTTATTAATCTATAATGCTAAATTTAACTTGTTTATTACATACATTATTCGAATCGACCCAAAAAAAATAATTTTGCAAAATTACCTTTTTACCCCTAACTTTTCACTTATTTACAAATTGGTATTTATGCTCGCAAAATGAAATGCATGCATTTTCTTTGTTACCCAAGCCCAGCCGATTCATATTCCTACTCCTAGCAACCCATATTTTTCTTTATTTCAAATATTTACTACCCATTTTACAACCTTTACAAATAGGTCATTTTTAGGTGTTTTCATACAAAATCACTTTGTAAAAGATGTTTATCACACATCAAACTTTCATATTCTTCCACTAAACATCAAAATACATGCATGTCATACATGGGTAAATTTTTGAACGTATACTCTACTTCAAAATAAGGTTAGAAATGGATAGATCATGCTTCAAGGATCTCAAAAATGTAAAGAACATTAAAAAGGGGCTTAGGGAAGAAGTTGAAAAACCCTAGCTATAGAGACCACCTAAATTTCGGCACTTAGGGAAGAAGATGGACATGAATTTTTCTTTTTTTCCCTTTTTGTTCTTTTAATTACTAAATGACCAAAATGCCCTTAAGGCTTTTCTTTCAAAATTTTCCTATTCATGCCTATTTTTGTCCAAAATTTTAAAACTTGGTTAAATTACTATTTAAGGACCTCTAATTAATAATCCATAGCAATTTCATGCTAAAAGCTTCTAGAACTCAAGTTTTGCAACTTATTCAATATAGTCCCTAACTTCAAATTGGACACTTTAGGCATAAAATTTCTTCATGAAAATTTCACACAAACATGCATTCATATCATGGATCATCAAATAATCATGAAATAGTTATTTCTACTTTAGATTTGTTGTCTCAAAACCACTATTCTGACTAGACCCTAATTCGGGATGTTACATTTAATTTCAATGAACCTTGTTAGATATGATACATTAGAGCTCGAAATCGACATGGATGCCGAGTTAATGCTTGATACACATTGCTCAATTGGAAATGCTATATTAGAGTTATATGCCCATATTATTTATGTAGAGGAAGGTGGTCCAAGTTTGGCAATAGTTTCAGTTAATTTGTTTCAAGAACATGAAGCAGAAAGTCCAACCATATGGTTGTGTAGTGGTTTCACAGCGTTGTTACAAAGTTTGTATCAGGAAATGTTGGAATCACCAATGAGAAGACATTCATCGATTTTAACCTTTGATTTCAACTTTGGCATACACTCGGGGTTAGTTGGTAACTCGAATGTAGAGACTCTAAATGACATTTTATGAGAGCTTTTGATTTCAACTTTAAAATGTTGATTTTTTACACTGGAAATACTTATGCGGGTACGCCATTAAGTTACACAGGTGGAAAATCCATAAGTAATATTGGTTTTAACATAAGGTTGGTTAGAACGGATGATGTTCTCCCCACAATTTACACTGGCGAAGGGACATTTAATCCAAGTCATAAAATCGTAACTAAGGTTGATAACAAAGAGAAAGCTGAGAACAAAGAAGAAATTGAAACTGATGATAATCCAATCCAAGAGTCCAGACGAGATTGTTTAAAAATTTCATTATTTTTTAAACTAGAGGTCGTTCCTACTAAACTAGAAAAGAGTGATTCTGACAATAAAGGTTCAGACAATGCTGGAGGAACCCAACTAGATTTTATGGCATAGAATCCTTCACCTCACATGTTTAATGTCAACATTGATGTTGAAGATGAGTTAGAATTTCCAAAACTTCTTCATAACAAACCGGGTCATGTGAGTTCTTCTACAAATTTCAGCGATTTACAAGTTGTTATAGAGTTTTCCTCCAAATATGATGTTGTTGTTGCAGTGAAGCGGTATAGCATAAAGCATGGGGTCAATTTCCACGTTACAAAATCGTGAGGCAAAAAATATGAGGAAAAGTGTGCAATGTGTGACAGTAGATGCTCGTGGAAAATTATAGCATCGGTGAGAAAGAAGACGAGGTTCAAGACAATAAAGAAATATGATGCTCCACATACTTGTGTTGTTGCAAGTATGTTACAGGATCGTCCGAAATTGGGTTCTAACCTTATCTTTAACATTATCTTACCTATGGTGAAATACTTGTGTTGTTGAAGGTGTGTCATAGGGTCACCCGAAATTGGATTCTGACCTTATCTCTAACACTGTCTTACCTATGGTGAAAGAGAATCCTAGGACTCTCATGCTGTTTTACTGCTAATATTCATAGTGAGTACATTACACCAGGTTGTACTATAAGATATGGGTTGCAAAATAGACGAAAAGGGAAAAGATGTATAATGGGTGGGATAAATTATATAATGATTTATGGCAATGGTTGAAGGTACTAAATTAATACGTGTCAGGTGTCGTCATTAATTTGCAAACAAAACTTGTGTATCATGGAAATCAAGTAATCCAAGGTGAAATAATTTTCCACTGTTTTCTTTTCTAAATTCAAGCTATGCATTGAAGCATTCTATGTAACATCCCGATTTGGGGCTTAGTCGGAACAGTGGTTTCGGGACTACAAATCTGATAAGGAAAATTTTATTTTTATTATGTTTTTATGGCCTAAAATTTCACGGAATGATTTCGTGAAAGTTTCGTTCGAAATTTTTGACGTTTGGGCACTCAATTTAGTCAAAAGGACTAAATTGTAAAAAGTGCGAAATTTGAGTTCTGCATGCTAGAGGTGTCCAATTGTTATGAAATTTTAAATTGGAGGTCCTTATATGGTAATTATACCACTGGTTAAGTTGGTGGACAAAAATGGACATGGTTAGGCATGTTTCCAAAGTTTTTCATTAAGGGTATTTTGGTGATTTAATTTTTAAAATGAATTAAAAACAAAATTAAAAGCCAATTTTTGTCCATCTTCAACCTCTTGGCCGAAACTTGCATGGAGAAACCATGGGTAGGGTTTCTCAAGCTTACAAGCTCGATTGTAAGTCCGTTCTAGCCCTATTTTTAATGATTTTTTATGTTTTTGCAATCCCCGTAACAAGATCTATCTATTTCTACCATTAATTTGAGCTAGGGTTCATGTTTAGAAATTGAACCATGTGTGAAATGCATGCATTTTGAAGTCTAATGGTAGAAAATGAGTGTTGGGTGTTAAATAAATGACTTTTACTAAGCAATTTTCGATGAAAATGTCCTAAAAAACCATTTTGTAAAAGTTGGAAAAATGGTATAAAAGGGTGTTTGATGAGAATTGTAGTTTGCTATAGTTATGAAAATGGTTCGACTAGGCCTATAGAGTGAGAAAATTGAATAAAAATTACTTTACGAGCCTAGGGGAAAAAAGTGTAATTTTGATAAAGTTTAGGGGCAAAAATGTAATTTTTCCAAAATATGATTTTTGGATCACATTAAATAATTTTACTAATAATTGGACTAAATGTGATATTATAGATAAAAAAATGAGGATTGGACCTATATCGGGTGAAAAACGAAAAATCGACGGTTATGTTCCTTTTTGCTATTTTGGTGCCAAGGTAAGTTCGTGTGTCAATAATATTGCAATACTATATTTGAATTAAAAATTCTATATTATTATTGCATGAATGACATGATTTAATATATTGAAAAGTGATGAAAGAATGATGTATAAAATTTGTGAGAACAATAATACATGACTAGTAGCACATGAAATGTTTGATGGTTCAATCATTGATGGCTTGCTATATAATAGCTGAATATATTGAGAATTTGATATAACATGATGTTTTATTAAGTTGGATAACTTGTGAAAGAGTGAAAAGGAAGGTAAGTTTGTATGTAAATAATATTTTTTACTCATGTTATAATATTTTGTTATTATATGAGAGGTGGTTGCATATTGAATGATCACTTGATGTAAATTATTAATTGAAATTGATTATGGATGAATTGGTAAAATGTTGAAAAGTAAGGAATTTCCCAGTTGGACCTTCAGAATAGAAAAGACACGAATGATCCATTATGAGAACACACGTGTAGTATTATGTGCAGGCTACTCTGTGTTTAAAATGGTTTTAAATCACGTGTGTAGTACTAAGTGCAGGCTACTATGCATATCCGATAGCTTTGACCACATGTTTGGTACTAAGTGGAGGCCACTATGTGTAAAAAATAGCTCTGGTCACAAGTGTGGTACTATGTGAAGGCCACTTTGTGAAGAAGGTAACTTTGACTACAAGGTGGTACTATGTGCAGGCCACCAGGCCTTCGTTATTATTCCGATGTGTTCAACAGGGAATGACTAGGTGTAATTGAATATGACTATGTGATGAATAAGTGAAGGTTCGTGTGTGTAAACTTATAAGCAACATGCTCGATATGTGATCGAACTTTGGTAAGACTGATATGGAGTAAGTGTTACAATGAAAGTTACTACAAAGAAAATATGAAAGAGTGAAATTTAGTAATAAAATAGTTTTGGACAGCAGCAGTTGTGTGATTTTGAAAAATCACCAAAAATGGTGGAAATCGAATTAGAAGTTGAATAAGATATTAAATAAAATCTTATTGAGTCTATTTTCATTTAAAGGAAACAGTTTAAGCAAAATAATTTCATATTATGAGATATTTGAATTTTTGTGAGACAGAGTCAGAATGATTTTGGAATCCCCTGTTATGATTTTGGAAATCATTAAAAAGTGTACAAAAATAATTATGGGTTATAATTTATATGCTTAAAATCCCTAATGAGTCTGTTTTCAAAAGAAACAAACGAGAACAATATCAAAATATTTTATGAAGAGATAATTAATTTTTAGTGTAGAGGGGTCGGAACTGTCAAATAGCGAAGCAGGGGTGACTTTAAAGAATAAAATGTATGTATTTTCTAGACCAAAAATTTTGAAACTTTTATGGTAAGAAGATATGTGAGTCTATTTTCTGGAAAAATTTGCGGTTCTCAATTTGGAGTCCCGTAGATCCAGGTATAAATAATTTAGTGACCATGACTTAAGAAAACAACTTAACTAGACTTTGAATAAATAGAGAGGAATTGAAAAATAGCATGTTAATACATTGCTTATTATTTTTCATGAGAGCTTGCTAAGCGTAAAGCTTATTCCCTCCTGTGTTGTCAGGTCGGCTCGGGGTTGGAGATCATCGGAGGCAGCATCACACTATCAAGCCAATACCTTTGGAGTATTGGTACATATTGTAACATCCCGAAATAGGGCCTAGTCAGAAGAGTGGTTTTGGGACCACAAATCATAAATCAAAATATTTATTTTATGATTATTATGAGGTCCAGAATATGAGAATATACATGTGTTAAAGTTTCATGAAGAAATTCTTTGAGTGAGGTGTCCAATTGGACATTAGGGACCAAATTGAATAAATTGCAAAACTTGGGTTTTAGAAGCAATTTGTATGAAATTGCTTTAGAATATTAATTAGAAGGTCTTTAGGAGAAATTTTCCCAATTTCTAAGTTTTTGGACAAGAATGGGCTTGTATGGATGAAATTTTAAAGAAAGGGCTTAAAGGCATTTTGGTCATTTGGCATTTTAATGAAATAAAATGGGAAAAATAAGCCAAAAATCAGCTCATTTCTTTCATGTTGCTGCTAAAAATTTGGGGTTCTCCATAGCTAGGGTTTTTAAACTTTTCAAGCTCAATAGTAAGTGCTCCCAAGCCCCGTTTTTAATGTTCTTCGTATTTTTGAAATCCGGATAGCTTACTCTCTCTATTTCTACCCATATTTCATGCTAGGATTCATGTTTAAAAATTTACCCATGCATGAGTTACTTGTATTTTGATGTTTTATGGAGGAATATGAAAGTTGGATGTGTGTTAAATATCTTTTCCTAGGTGATTTTCATGAAAAACCCTTAAAAGGACCTTTTTGCAAAAGGTGTAAAGTATGGGGTAAAAATGTGAAAGATGGAAAAATGTGGGCTGCCATAAGAGGGAAAAATGTTCGGCTAGGCTTGGGTAAGGTAGAAATAGCATGCATTTCATTATACTAGCCTAGGGCCTCAATCGTAAAAATGTTAAAGGTTAGGGGCAAAACGGTCATTTGGACTGGGGGTGAAATTTGGACTCATAAAGTATAATGTGAGTTATTAATGATTTAATTTTATTGTTATAGACCCTGAGGAAAAATTTCCGAAGGTTGATCGAGGAAAACGAAAAGTTTTGGAATAACCGAAACACGATTCCGAGACGAATACCAGGTAAGTTCAGATAACTTAAAGTAAACTCATAATATGCCTAATTGTGTGTTTTATGAGTGCATGATAATCGTATTTGATGATGGCATGAAAATCTATGCAATAAATTCTTAATAATAATATGTTGATAAATGATCTGGTTGAGATTGATAAGGAAATTTGATGGATAAACCATGATTTACATGTGACTTGAGATCCTGCTTGTGTTGTAGAAAAGGATTTAGCCTAGACGGGTAATCCGTTGGTCTCAAATATAGAAAAGGATCTAGCTTGGACGGGTGTTCCTTGAGTGACCGAGTCTCCCAAAAAATATGTGTGCATTACGGATTTAGCCCGGACGGGTAATCCGATTAGGATCTGAATTTAGCCTAGACTGGTAATTCAGATCTGAGCTCATTAAGGGTGTTTGTCACTATAAGGGATTTAGCCTGGACTGGTAATCCCGACATCACCTTATGAGCTTACGATACGGGGGATTTAGCCTGGACTAGTAATCCCTCCGTAAGATGCAAGATTCGTGGGAGTGCGTACATGAGACGATCACTCTTATGACTTGACGGATAATGGGTAACCCATCGAAATTTCCTACAAACTCAACGGGATTAACATGAGATATATGTATAAATGAAAGAATGTAACACCCTTCGCCCGTTTCCGACGCTGGGATAGGGTTAGAGGCGTTACCGGGGTTTCACACTTACAAACATACTAAATTGGGTCACTGAATTTTTCTCAATATTTAAAACTTTTCAAACATGTACATCTTGTCCCATACATGGGTACCTCGGGGCAGTTCAGGACAAAACAGGGAACATTCGATAAACTTTGGGTACCTTGGAAAATTTCTCTTACTTTGAAGTGTCACACGCTCGTATGGGTAGGGCCGTGAGATCTCACATGCCAGTGTGGCTTGGGACACGCCCATGCCCTCAGCCCGTGTGCAACACTGACTTTAACCATATCATAAAATTAGGGACACATGGCCAAGACACACCCCCGTGTGGCCTGCCCGTGTACATCACTGACTTAAAATTTTAGGCACAGGAGACGCACGACCATAACACACACCCATGGGGGTGAGCCGTATGTCATACACGGCCTAGACACATGCCCGTGTGTCCAACCGTGTGGACCCTAATAGGCAATTTCCAAGCCTTTGGTCACCCTTTTCATCACTTATACTTAATGATTACCAAATACAGAGTAAAACATGATTATATTCTTATAAATGATCTTGGAAAAACTTATTGTATGGAAACCTTATATCATTGGTTTCATACACAATAAGTTATTCCCCATCTTGTATTTATGAGTTTCCATGTCACTTTAACAAATTCAAAATTGGCTCGTTCTTGTGACTCATTGCCAATTATAAACAAACCATCACATATGAATATGAACATGCATAGATTTGTAGGTCATAGCCTACTCCAAAATAAGCCAATTCCCATGGCCATATACAAAAAGATAGGTATATCTTTACATGCCTTCATTTGGCAAATCAAATGACACATATAACAAAATACTCAAATGCCCTATACATGCCATGGAATATTTAGAAATGTCTTTATACCAAAACTAATCTATTTGATAGTGCTGATTCTCCCAACCGTCTTCCAATCCTTACGAATCATTGAGCTCTGAAAACCAGGGAAAAGAGAGGGGTAAGCATTTACATACTTAGTAAGATCGAATAATCAAAAATTAAACTTACCAAGAAATTAGCATTCAACCAAATTGGGTAATAAAATCAATAAGCATGAAATGGCTTCCCTATCACATACACTCATTCAAAGAGTTAGTCATATAACAAAACACCATGTAATTTATCTTAGATGAGCTCATCATTCAACATCTCATTTTGTACATATATCTTATATTAATCTCGTTGAGTTTTTAGGAAATCTCAACTGAATATCTATAATCCGTCAATTCATAAGGATAATCATTTCAGGTATGCACTTCCGCGAACCTCACATCTTACGATAGAATTACCAGTCCAGGCTAAATTCCCATATCGTAAACTCATAAGGTGATGTTAGGATTACCAGTCCAGGATAAATCCCTTATAGCGACAAACATCCTTAATGAGTTCGGATCTGAATTACTAGTCCAGGCTAAATTCAGACCCAAATTAGATTACCTGTCCGGGCTGAATCCGTAATGCACAAATATTCTTCGGGAGGCTCGATCATCCAAAGGAACACCCGTACGAGCTAGATCCTTTTCATAATTAAGATCAACGAATTACCTGTCTGGGCTAAATCCTTACTGCAGCACATGCAGGATCTCAATTCACATGTCATGCATGGTTTATCCATTGAATTCCTCTTTTAACCTCAACCAAGACAATTTTTCAACATATTATTATCAGAGTTGCAATTCATGTAATTTCATGCCATCAATAAATACAATCATCATGCATTCATAAATCATATAATTAGACACATTATGAGTTTACTTTAAGTTATTCGAACTTACGTGGTATTCGTTTCGGTGTCGTGTTTCGGTTATTTCGAAACCTTTCGTTTTCCTCGATCGACCTTCAAAATTTGTTCCTCAGGGTCTATAACAACATAATTAAATCATTAACTCTCCGCATTATACATTTCAAGTCTAAATTCCACCCAGTCCAAATGACCGTTTTACCCCTAACCTTTCATATTTTTACGGTTTAGTCCCTAGGCTCGTATAATGAAACACACACAATTTCTACCTTACCCAAGCCTAGCCGAACACTTCTCCCTCTTATGGAAACCCACATTTTCCATTATTTTCTCATTTCTACCACATATTTTACAACTTTTGCAAAAAGGTCCTTTTAAGGGTTTTTCATGAAAATCACTTAGGAAAAGATGTTTAACACACATCCAACTTTCATATTCCTCCATAATCCATCAAAATAAAAAGTAACTCATGCATGGGTAAATTTTTAAACATGAACCCAAGCATGAAATATGGGTAGAAATGGAAAGAGTAAGCTACCGGGATTTCAAAAATACAAAGAACATTAAAAACGGGGCTTGAGAGCACTTACTATTGAGCTTGAAAAGCTTGGAAACCCTAGCTTTGGAGGGCTTGAGAGTTTCAACTGGTTCAAGGGAGAAAATGGCTGATTTTTGGTTCATTTTTCCCATTTTTTTTCATTAAAATGCCAAATGACCAAAATGCCCTTAAGCGCTTTCTTTAAAATTTCATCCATGCAAGCCCATTTTTGTCCAAAAACTTAGAAATTGGGAAATTTTCTCTCCAAGTCCTTCTAATTTATAATCTAAAGAAATTTCATACAAATTGCTTCTAGAATCCAAGTTTTGCAATTTATTTAATTTAATTCGTAATTTCCAATTGGACACCTTACTCAAAGAATTTCTTCATGAAACTTTAACACATGCATATTCTCATATTCTAGGCCTCATAATAATCATAAAATAAATATTTTGATGTTGGATTTGTGGTCCCGAAACCACTATTCTGAGTTGGCCCTATTTCAGGATGTTACAAAGAAAATATGATGAGCTCATCTAAGACGAATTACATGGTACATTATTATTGTGACTAACTTGTTGATTGAATGCATATGATAGGGAAACCATTTCATTCTTGTTGGTATATTTGCTAAGTATGGTTGTTTGCTAATTACTTGGTAAGTTTACTTTTCAGTTATTCGGGCTTACTAAGTATGTAAATGCTTACCCCTCTCTCTTTTCCCTATCTTACAGAGCTCGAGAACTTGTAAGTATTGGAAGACGGTTGGAGAATCAACACACTATCAATTAGTCCAGCTTTGGTATATAGATACTCTTATTTTGTTCAATGACATATATAGGGTTTTGGTTCATTTTGTGATATGTGCCATTTAAATTACCCATATGAAAGCTTGTAAAAATTTACATATCTTCTTGTATTTGGCCATGGAAATTGTTTTATTTTGAAGTAGACTATGACCCGCAAATCTATACATGTTTATGTTTACATGGAGTGGCTTGCCCATAATTGGCAATGAGTTACAATAATGAGCCAATCTTAAGGGTGTTAATGAGGCATGGAAAATCTTCAATACAAAGGAAATATCCTAGCATGTATAAAACCGATGATATGAGGTTTACATGCAATGAGGCTTATCAATGATGTACGTAAGTGTATAATCTTGCCTTATTGAGTATTAAGGTAACCTATAAGTGTGATTGGTTGTTAGAGGGTGACCAAAGGCTTAGAAAATAGCCTAACAAGGTCCACACGGGTGGATACACGGGCGTGTGTCTAGGTCGTGTGTGACACACGGATTGCCCTGAGGGAGTGTGGTATGGCCGTGCGTCCCCTCCACCTAAAATTTTAAGTCAGTGTCAAGCTCGGGCTAGACACATGAGCGTGTGTCTTAGCTGTGTGTCCCTAAATGTATGCTGATGTCATAAACAGAGAGTTACACGGGCTGAGTGCATGGGCGTGCCCCAAGCCACACGGGCGTGTGCGACCACACGACCCCACCCACGCGAGCGTGTGACTCACTAAAGCAAAGAAATTTAACAAGTTGCCCAAATTTTATCGAATGCTCTCAATTTTTTCCCAAACTTCCTCGATATATGGTTTAAGTCTCGAAGACCTATATAAGGGATGATATGCATATGTTTGAAAGGTTTTAATTTTGGGTGAAATTTGGTGACACTATTTAGTGTGTTTGTGAATGTGTAAGCCCGATAACACCTCGAATCCTGTCCCGACATTGGGTACAGGTGAGGGGTGTTACATTTAGAGGTATCAGAGCTATGGTTTAGTCGATTCTAGGACTACTGTAGAAAGTATTGAGTATTGCTATACATGTCATTGTTCTAACATTGATAGTGTGACATCTCCTAACTATTTAAATTGTTTTTGAATATAGTAAATGTCTTCCAATCAAGCTCAAGATAAGTTCGAGGGAGCCGAGAGCCATGCTCCAGCTTCCGTACAATGAGCTGTTTCTAGTAGTAGTAGAAGGCTTATGTCTGAAGGCCCGGAAGAGGCCAGAGCCATCTTCTTTGATATGATGGATGAATGGTTTGGGGATTATTTAAGGAATTGCCCCAACATACCATGACCTCCTTCGCCCTCTAACCAACATGATGAGGAATTGCCACGAGGTATGGCACCGGTAAGAATTGGTAAATCCCCTGTAGATAAGCTCAGAAAGTATGGGGCTGAGGAATTTAGAACTAAGATCGATAATGATGCTGAGAAAGCCAAGTTCTGGCTCAAGAATACTACACGGGTATTAGATGAATTATCGTGCACACCTGAGGTGTGCTTAAAGTGTGTCATGTCTCTTCTGAAGGATACTGCATACCACTGGTGGAAGACTGTATCTTCTGAGGTGTCAAAGGAAAACGTCACTTGGGAATTTTTCCAAGCAGAAATTAAGAAGAAATACATCAGTCAAAGGTTCTTAGACTCGAAGCGAAAGGAGTTCCTAGAACTCAAGCAAGGACATAAGACTGTAGCAGAATACGAAAGGGAGTTTATAAGGCTAAGTTAGTATGCCACTGAATGGGTTCAAACTGAGTCAGAAATGTGCAAACGTTTTGAGGAAGGTCTGAATGAGGGAATCAAGCTATTGATTGGGATTCTTGAGATACGGAAGTTCGCCACATTAGCTGATCAGGCCAAGAAGGCCGAGGAACTCAATAATGAAAGAAAGCAAGCAAAGAGAGAAGCCTGAGTTTTGGGCAAGAGATCCAGAAGTAAAATGCTCTCATTTTCCATAAAGAAATCAAGGAGCCAACATGAACACTCTACTTCATCGGTTGGGTATTCGGGTAAAGTGAGAGGCTTCAAATGGCGCAATCAGAAGTCTTCCTCCCCGATGGTGACTATTGTGGGGAGTGTAGATGACCAAAAGCCAAAGTTTAAGAGTTGCGAAATCAAAAGCTCGAGCCCTGGCAAGAACGTATGCAATATGCACTCGAGAGGAAGCCTCTGCTCTTGACGTTATTATGGGTGTTTTTTCTCTTTTTAATACATGCTTTATTGCCTTAATTGATCCGGGGTCGACGCATTCATACATTTGTATGAGATTGGTGTTTGATTCAAGAGAATTGGGTACGCTATCGATAGTAATCACGGCAATGGTTGCTCAAAAATATATGAGAAAAGGGTACAAAGCCTACGTTGTTTTTGTATTGAACACTAAGGAAACGGAGTTGAAGATTGAGTCTGTGCCAATAGTATGTGAATATCCAGACGTGTTCCCAGAAGAATTACCCGAATTACCTCCTGAAAGAGAGATAGAGTTTGTTATTGAATTGATGCCAGGAACAACTCCTATTTCTATTGCTCCGTACAAGATGGCGCCAATCGAGCTGAAAGAGTTAAAAGCACAGTTGCAAGAGCTGACAGATAAAGGTTTTGCAAGGCCGAGCTTTTCACCTTGGGGTGCCCCCGTATTGTTTGTAAAGAAGAAAGATGGTTCGATGATGTTATGTATAGATTATCGCCAACTGAACACGGTAACAATCAAGAATAAATATCCTTTGCCAAGGATCGATGACTTGTTCAATCAATTGAGAGGAGCCACTGTGTTCTCTAAGATAGACTTGAGGTCCGGCTACTATCAGTTGCGAGTTAAGGAATCGGACGTGCCTAAGACAACTTTCAGAACGAGGTATGACCACTATGAATTCCTTGTTATGCCGTTTGGGTTAACGAATGCACCAGCTGTATTCATGGGCCTAATGAATAGAATCTTTTGGCCATACTTGGATAAGTTCGTCATTGTGTTCATTGATGACATTTTGATTTATTCTAAAGATGAGACAGAGTACGCGAAGCATCTGAGAACTGTGTTGCAGACCTTTGGAACGACGAAAAAATGTGCAAGTGTACACAATCGAAACAAGTAATAAAGTGACAAGTAATGTCGAGTTATCGTACCCACAGGGACTGTAAAAAGAATTATTTACGAAATTAATTGTAAAACACTTTGGTGAGGTAAAATAATTTGGTTTTAAAAGATGGTCAAAAACTATAAAAAAAAACTAAGTAAATAATTAAAATAAAACAAAGGAGTTATAATGCACGATTTCAAATAAGATTTAATCAAGTAACATACTTGTGTTGGATCAATTATATTCCTTTAACTTAGAATAATTAAACTCATGTTTACATTGTTACGAATAAATTCACCGCAACTCAGTAATTGGCTAACTTCTGAACATACTCACATACAAAAATCCATTCATCTCTTGACATATCCCTATGTCAATTCAATCGACTAAGCAGGTTCTAATAAGCAAACATGTTATTGCACATACATACTCATTAAATTGAACTAATCTCTTGCATATCCCTATGCTAATTCAAACGATTAATTAAATCTAATAAGCATATAAAAGACTATGTGAGGTAACGAGGCATCCCTACCTTGAAACAGTTTAAAAACCCTAGACTCAACGTCAATCGAACCTTCGAAATTTTCACCTTCAATACACCAACTTGACTTTCATATACTCTTTTGTAGTTCTCTTTCAAATACATGTGCTCTCTTTTCTTTTCTTTTCTTTCTTTCTTTCTTTTTTTAACACGAGCACTTACTTTGTGTACTTGATACTTCTTTTCAACTCCCCCAAACTTATTTTTGAAGTACATTTGAATATTACTTAGTCTAGCATTTGGGACAATTTTAAGATCATTAAGCGAAAAGTAATGGCTAATTATTGCAAGGGTCGAAATAAAATTAGGCCATATAGTCTCAAAGTTGGGTTTCAAAGGATAAAATTTACCATGGTGGGCTTGAAAAACGGTCCAAATAATAGTTTCCTAAATCATTTCCAACGTTCCATGCTCCCTAAGATTTTGCCACAAGAAACTACTAAGTCAATTCTAAAGACTTAAACTTTTATGCATACCTAACTTTCCTAAAGAACTAAAAATTTTATGGTACGAATTTGCATGCTTTATTAAAAATACATTCATGTCATTATTAAGCTAACATAATAATTTATTGAAATAATAAAACTTTATTCATACTCAAATTGAGCATACTTAACAAAATTCAAATTTTTGAACAAAATATATCCTAATCATAACTAAAAGAAAAGTTTTATTCTGAGTGGAAATAATTCAAATTTTAGGTCCCCCAAACTTAAAATAAACAATGTCCTTATTGTTTAAAGTGAACAGATAATATACACTAGGTAGGATTTTAGAAAAGAGGAGGTGAGTCAATTTGATTGCTTAAGTACCAAGCCCTTTCTAAATCCAATCCTAGAAATGTATATATCTATTGCCACACTTTATACTTTGTGACTTGCTCACATTTTATTAGTGATTTTCCTCTTTTGTTTTAATATGCAAAAAATAAAAGATTCCTAATTAAACTTAATCCTAAAAATAGTCTAAGAACAAAAATAAAGTAAAGTCAATATCCCCCCTTTATTTATTTGCAGACCCTTCTAAATTTGACTCATCTTTTGCTCCATCACTATCACCTTTGCATGAATCGCTTTGCTCCTTCTTTGATAATGGACTCCATGGTTCAAATATGAAATCTGGAAACTCAGGCACAAAAATAAACGAGTCATTGTATATTTTCTTAAAAGCACTTCTTATTGAGTCATCCCTAATTTTTGAGTATCTCCAGTAGGCTTGTTACTGCCATTGCATATGTTGCATTAAGTCTATCAATTTTGATAGCTCATCTCGAAGGTCTGGGCTAGGCGGTTGAGCTCTAAACATTGAAGTTTCAGCATTAGGTTCAACTTCTGGCTCCACTGATTCTACTTTATCAGGGACTTCAAATGATTGCACCGTGGGATTTTCTTCTTTATCAGGGTCCTCTAGTTCCTCATTTACTTCAACTTGTTTCTGTAGAACTGAGTCTCCAGCTACTCGGTAAAGCTCCCAATCCATGATTGTGCCTTTACTATACCCCGTTTTCCTTATATTTGCAAGAATTTCAGCTTTCAAGCATAAAATTGTTATTGTAAAGAGGAAGTGGGCAGGGCCAAAGCGCCTAACGGCACAATTACGTATTTCCGTCAAGATGATCTTCCCCACATCAATGGTCTTTCTAGTTAGGATCGAGTACAATAAGACCATTCTCTCTAATGAGATTGTAGTCCCATGTGAGCTAGGCATAAGCTTGAATCGGATGAAGTAAAACCATAACTTCACGAGTGGCATCAAATATTCTCTTCGAAAAGTGTAGATTCCTTATTTTGACACAGTCCATGCAGAACCCTGAACTGTCAATTCCTCAAGAATTTCTTGCAAATTTTCAGGCTTGATATTGCTCATCAATGTGGAATATTCATCATTTTCAAAATTAGGTAATTCAAAGAACTCATTAATAGAATTTGAATTTATCGGTACCTTATTCCGCGAACACGAACTTTTGTCATCTCGCTTGAAGTTAAATTCGCATAGAACTCATGAATTAGCTCCTCATCCACACTAGGTCTCTTTTCACAAAACAGCTCCCAATTGAGGGTTTCAGTAACTTGAAGAATACGTGCCATAAAGTCTCTATAGTTGCTTTCCTTTAATGTAAAGCCTTTCTCTGGGTGCATCTATTGATTTTCGAAGATACTTTTGTATCTTACTCTGGCTTCTTCACAGTGGAACTTGGTTTGTGTTTAATCAATTTGAGTAGAAGCACGAGTTCTCTTGCGAGGCATAATTAACCACCTTTTGTAATAATAATAATAATAATAATAATGAAGGAAAAGATGGCAATTTAAAAGGAGGGTTGGAGGATTTGTGGCTTAAGATGGATGAATGAAGAATGCCGCACAAGCAGGTAGGGCGTGCATGAGTGGTGTGTGTGGGGGCAGTGGTGCACAGTGGGGCTGGAAGCAGGCAACGACACGGGCGTTCGATAGCAGGTAGCAATTGGGCACCCCTAGGATGGTGTGTAAGGCAGGTATAGCGCACGGGATGAAGGCCTAGCACGAGCTGAGGGTGGTGTAGCAAGCTGCAATGCGCGCGTGGTGTACAGGAGATGGGCGTGCGATGGAGCTGGACGTGTGCTGGCCAACTGCTAGGTGCTGCTGTGGCTAGGGGTTTAGGCACTTTGGTGTTTTAGTGCTTTGGGTTTTGAGTGATAGATGAATGGGAAGATGGGTGGAATTTATAGATGGAACAATAGGAATTAGAGTAGAATTCTTAAAACAATTTAATTAATAAAAATTCTATGTTCTAATCCTATACAAAGATAACAACAATTAATAATTAGTTATATGCATATTAAATTATTAATTGCTATTTCATTTATTTAAACAAAGATAAAATATGATTAAAACTAATCCTAATTTTATGCTAAATTGATGAAGATTAATATATAAATTATAATAGATATAATTATATATTAAAGATTATCATCTTATTATTATTATTAAAAACTTATCAAATAAAGTATGATTAAATTAACACTAATCCTAAAATTGATAATAATTAATATATATTATACTAGATATAATTATATATTAATAATTATCATTTATTTATTTATTTATTAAACTAAAAACATTTATTCTAGAAGCCTTTTGAAAATATTTACAGAAAGAGGCATCTAGTTTTTATTATTTACGAAAATAGCAACCAAATTTTAAAAATGATTCAATTAAGTCCCTAGACTTAATGAAAATTTGGAATTGAGTTGCTATTTATCATGGATCAAAATTGACCTTTTTATTTGAAAAATCAAAAATTGAAATTTCTATTTAGAGAATAATTTTTCGAAAAATTATGTTAAAATCAATTCCCAGGAAAGATTAGAGGGGTCACAAGCAGTCCTGCTTAAGTTCCAATCTCCTAGATAGAATTTATTTAAACATACTAATCTCGAAAATTACCCTAAATCATTTATTAAAAAAAGAAAAAATAAAATTTTAAACATCCGATAAAGTGAACGAAATTTCATTCCATTCAATCTTATCTCCCTAATAGTGTTTCACGCGTTGAGCATTAACTTGAAAATTACCTCCCTTACCTTGGAGCTCGACAACTCCGTATGGATAGACGTGATGAACCATAAATGGACTGGACCAACATGATTTTAGCTTACCTGGAAAGAACTTTAGTCTGGAATTAAATAACAAAACTCGCTGACCTGCTTCAAATTCTCGAACTCAAATGTGCTTGTCATGCCATTTCTTAAGTCTCTCATTGAGTAATTTGGCATTTTCGTAGGGGAATAGCTGGAGTTCCTCTAGCTCATTGAGTTGGAGCATTCGTTTCCCTTTAGCAAGCTTAGGATCCAAGTTGAGTTGTCGGAGAGCCCAGTAAGCCTTGTGCTCTACCTCTAAGGGTAGATGACATGCTTTCTCAAAGACTAACTTGTAGGGTGAGATCCCTAAAGGCGTCTTTTATGCTGTTCTGTAAGCCCATAAAGCATCGTCTAGCTTTTTGGACCAATATCAACGGTTTGGGCAAACTCCCTTCTCAAGTATGCCTTTGATTACCCTATTTGCCAATTCAACTTGCCCATTCGTCTGCGGATGGTAAGCTGTTGCAACCTTGTGTTTCACTCCGTGCTTGTCTAATAACCATCTTAACCACTTGTTCACGAAGTAGGACCCTTCATCAATAATGATAGCTCTTGGGGTTCCAAAACTTGTGAACACGTGCTTTTGCAAGAACTTAGTTACAACCCTAGCATCGTTTTTCGGATAAGCTTCTGTAATAGTCTGATTTTGACCCTAGTCAGAATAGTGGTTTTGGGACCATAAATCCGAGTCCAAAATATTATTTTCTGTGTCTGTGATATGTGAATTTATATCTGCAAAATTTCTGTGATTTAATTTCTCTGTTTCTGTGCTTAATTATGAATAAGGACTTAATCGCGTAAAACGCAAAAGTTGCATGCTAATTGTTAAAGTGCCTATTTGGCTTGGCTTTCTATAGTAAAGGTCCTTAAGTTGTTATTAAACCATTGGAAACATGAATGGACTATTATGGCCTTATTATGATGATTTATTAATGGCTTAATAAATGGGGTAAAATTGGTATTTAGTATTTTATGTTAATTAAAGTAAACAAAATGCATGAAATTAGACATTTCCCATGTGTTCTTGCCGAAAATACCAAGCAAAATAAAAAGAAAAAGAGCCTTAGGGTTTTGACATTTACAAGCATCAATTAGGTATGTATTTTTTATCAGTTTTTGATAATTTCTACATTTCTGTGATCGTTGCTTAGTGTTCTTCAAAGCCCATGTCTGAATTTCTATTTCTGTTAAAGATTTCATGAAATGCCATTGTTAATATCATGAGTTTTGTGATGTTTTTGAATAAATTATGAAGGCTTGGTAGATGGTTCATAAGTTTTGTCTTTGAGTTTTTGATGAAATTGAGCTATTTGGGATAAATTGTGAAAAAAATGTTTTGGGGACTAAATTGTGAATTGAACATGTTGTATGGGCTTATATAGAAGCCATGAAAATTCAGCCAGCCCTTGTTGCAAATAAATTTTGCATATTTGTGATTTTATGAAAAATAGACTAAATTGTCAAAGTGTGAAAATGTAAGGGCTAAAATGCAAAGTGCTCTAAATATGTGTATATAGATTATATTGAATGAAATGAGTGATTGAATGGATGAATTTGTATTCTATTAGATCAAGAACAAAGAAAATCGGACTTAGATTGGGGGAAGTCTAAAATAGTTGAATAGTCAACTCGTTTTATTCGAAAATCCATCAGAGTAAGTCAAATTACAATTACGTGTTAATTGAAATAAATTCTGCACATATAAACTAAAATCTGTATTGGATGGCCTTGAGTGCCTGATGAATATCTTTGGAGTAAAGTATGATAATATGTTAATATCTGAAAAGCTCTGTATGTTTCTAAGAAAAGTTGACATCTGTCTGAGACATTTGCAAGACCGTGTTTGGGACACATGCCTCGATTGAAATTTACGTATAAGACCATATCTAGGACATCGGCATCGTATCTGATTTCGTGTAAGACTGTGTCTGGGACACAGGCATCGATTGAAATTTTCATATAAAACCATGTTTGGGACATCGGCATCGTATCTGATTTCATGTAAGACCGTGTCTGGGACACAAGCCTCGATTCAAATTTACATATAAAACCATGTCTGGGACATCGACATCATATCTGATTTCATGTAAGACCATGTCTGGGACACAGGCCTCGATTGAAATTTACGTATAAGGCCATGTCTGGGACATCGGCATCGTATCTGATTTCGTGTAAGACCGTATCTGGGACACAGGCCTCGATTGAGATTTACGTATAAGACAATGTCTGGGACATCGGCATTGTATCTGATTTCGTGTAAGACCCTGCCTGGGACAGAGGCATCAATATTGAATTACATGT
The DNA here is from genome assembly GCF_007990345.1 of Gossypium hirsutum. NCBI lineage: Eukaryota > Viridiplantae > Streptophyta > Magnoliopsida > Malvales > Malvaceae > Gossypium > Gossypium hirsutum. Next base: position 81,644,904 of record NC_053426.1, on the reverse strand, counting down.
AAGACCACGTCCAGGACGTCGGCATTGTACTTGTTTATGAGCATCTATATTGTTTCTAACTCGTCTGATGATAGCGTACGAAATCTGAGATTGAGTATATGAAATGTATAATCTATGCAGGTACGTTTGTATCGTACTAAATTTCTGAATATGAAAAACTCTGTCTCTGTGAAATATGTATGGAATTGAAGCATGACATATACGCAAACAAAGGAGCATGGTTAAGTTTATGAATTATTGTAACACCCCTTACCCGTATCCGAGGCCGGGCTAAGGTACGAGGCATTACCAGACAAACATACAAACATTAAACTAAAATACAAGCCATAAAATTTTATTCATATTTCAAAGCGTTCATTCTCTTACACATAGTCCCTTATTTGAGTCTACGGAGCCCAAAACATATTTAGAAAGGGTTTGGGACTAAACTGAGAACTTACGAAAATCTTGGAAATTTCATGCTTTAAGGCTCCACACACCCGTGTCCCAAAGTCGTGTTCCATACACGGCTGAGACACATGGTCGTGTCTCTGCCTGTGTGGAATATACCTAGGCTATTTTCCAAGCTTTGGTCAACCTTGATCTCTTACACACTTATACAAAATCAAAAGCATATAACATGGTATTCATTTAATGATTAAATATCCTCAATTAAACCACAAACATAGCATTTGTATGTCATCATACATGTGTCTCTCATACTCATTTTACCTTGTTTATTATAGTACCACTTATACATTTATACCAAGATTATCATCTTACCAAATATCTTCAGCTTAATCATCAAGCATTCATATTTAAAGCTAGATCATATCTTTATAAAATACCACGATTCAGATGCGCAGAATAACATGTTTGCCTGAAACATTTCAATTCAATTCCATACCTAACAAGCATTACATTGAGACTAGTCATATATATATATACATGTCATGATACATAAAATTCTCTTTTTGTTTTCTTATAAACATATATCATTTATTTCATTATATCAATATTTCATATACCATAGTTTCCATGTATTCCACATATATTTATTTTCCTCCTCCTCCTCTCCATTCCACATCCTTAATATATATAGCATTCTTGTAAGTACGATTTCACAATTTACTAATAAATGTTCACATCAAACTGTCCAAACGAGTCATAGTCACTTAATTATTTATAATTCGAGGTACAGAGCTCCAAATTAAGATCCATAAATTTCCCCTGAAACTAGACTCACATATCTTTCCACCATAAAATTTTCATAATTTTTGGTTTAGCCAATTAGTACAGTTTATTCATTAAAATTTCACCTGTTTCACTTTCTGACAGTTCTGACCTCTCTTCACTAAAAAATAATTATCTCACAGTACAGAACTCGGATAATGTTATTGTTGATTTATCTTGAAAATAGAATCATTATGGATTTTAAAAAATATAATTTTGAGCCTCTAATTATTTTTCTCCATTTTTTTGTGATTTTCCAAAGTCAGAACAGGGGATCACGTAATCATTCTAAACCAGTCTTACAAAAACATAAATATCTCAAAATATAGAACTCCTTTGCTTTCTATATTTCTTTTATATGAAAATAGACTCATTAAGCTTTAATTTGATATCTCATTCAGTCTCTAATTCAATTTATACTATTTTTGGTGATTTTTCAAAATCACGTCACTGCTACTGTCCAAAACAGTTTTATTGCTAATTCACTCTTTCACACTTTCTTTGTATTAACCTCATTTTAACATACATATCACAAATCATTTTCACCACATTTCATACATCACAAGTATAGGCCCATGATCACAAGGTGACCATAAAATCATCCTCATGTATAACTTACTTGTTTATAACCTTACCACATCCTGGTCACTTAATGAACACATCATTCACATAACCAAGTTCCTGCACTTATTCATCACAAAACTCACAAAGCACTACATAGAGAGTCTCCCGTTGAACACTTCGGATCAATCCTCGATACTTGGTGGTTTTAGCACATAGCTCCACCCATCATATAGTTCGGCTCTCTTGTACACATGGTGAACACTTAGTACCACCCATGTGACCTAGCCAATTTATCTCGTAGCTCTCTTGTCTACATGGTGTCCTTCACTTGGAACCACGCATGCGACCTAGCTACATATATCCCTTAGCTCTCTTGTCTACATGGTGTACACATATATCACCCATGCGACCTAGCTACATCATAATGTCTTGTAGCTCTCTTGTATACATGAAGTGCACTCAGTGCTATACATGTGACCTAGCTACATACCATCTGTATCATCCAATCTTTCCGAAGGTTCAACAGGGATTTCTCTCTCTTTTCCAACAATTTCACCAATCAAGTAATTATCCACAAACATATTTCCAATATTTTTATAAAATATCATAATACAAGTAATAGTGATGTATTACTTACATATAAACTTACATCTCATTTAATATCAACGCAATAACATTAAATTACACATTGTCTTATTAAAAATCATATGAACTTACAATTTCCCATAATATCCATAATCATAGAAATCACATTTATGTATGATAATTCAATGCACTTCATGTACCATAGACATATTTTTAAATCAATTCATAAACTTGGCACCATAATCATTTAATTTAACATAATTCAATTAATTCACTAAATTTAACTTTCAAATATAAATTACAGCATTATTGTTGTATTGTTATCATACCAACTTACCTTGATATTAAAACAGCCATTTTACCAACTTTCCCAATTTTCAATTTTTCTGTCATTCTTGGTTCAAATCTCATTTTCCGAGATCTAAAACATCATATTTTACTTATTTAATTAATGTACTATTCAAAACAGTCCTTAACTCAAACTTTGAAAAAAATTACAATTTTGCCCCTAAACTTTGCATATTTACACTTTTGCCCCTAGGCTTGGGAATTAAACTTCATCCCTTATTCTTATGTTTTATGACATGATGATCACTTTTCCCTTCTATGGCAACATCAAATTCTCACTCTAACATATACTTATGACTATTAGGTATTTTTACCGATTAAGCCTTTTTGCTCGTTTTCACTTAAAACCGAGTAGCACAAGTTGTCTAACATAACTTAAAACCTCATATTGTATCATAAAACACCAGAATACACAATTTTTACCTATGGGTATTTTTCCAAATCTGAACCCTAGGTTGAATTATTGCTAGCATAAGCTAAATCAATTTACCGGGACTCCAAAAACGTAAAGAACTTGAAAAACGGGGTTAGAACGGACTTACAATTGAGATTGGGAAGCTTGAAAAACTTAGAAATGGAGTCTCCCTTAGTATACACGTCCATGGTGAACAAGATGAGCAAAATTGGCTTTTAATTTTGTATTTTAATTCATTTTACCCCTAAATGACCAAAATACCCTTACTACTAAACTTTCCAAAAATTCCATCCATGTCCAATTTTTGTCCATAACTTAGAAATTGGTCAAATTGCTATTTAAGACCTCCTAATTAATATTTCAAATCAATTTCATACTAGAAACTTCTAGAATGCAAGTTTTGCAACTTATTCAATTTAGTCCCTAACTTCGAATTAAGCACTTTATGCATAGAATTTCTTCACGAAATTTTCACACAATCATGCAATCATATCATAGACATCAAAATAATCATAAAATAATTATTTATATCTCAGATTTTATGGTCCCGAAACCTCTGTTCCAACTAGACCCAATTTTGGGCTATTACAACTAAATTATTTATATCTCAGATTTTGTGGTCCCGAAACCTCTGTTCCAACTAGACCCAAATTTGGGCTATTAAAACTATTCTATGAAATGTTTATGAATCTATAAGGGTGAATTGTATATATATGCTTTAGTAGTTAGACCAATTGTATTTGGCTTACTAAGCTCCTTGTAGCTTACTCTGTGTTATTTCTGTCTGTTTTACAGTTATGGTAGCTACTAAAGGCTAAGGGATAGTCAAGGATTGTCACCACACTATCGAACTAGTTTTGGTACTTTTTAAAGTGTAAATTTTAAAGTATGGCATGTATAGGCTAGAATGTCTAAGTATGTAAGTTTTGAATTGTATATATGTTAGGCAATGAGAGTTGGCTAACAAATGATAATGTTGTATATAGTTTTGGTATTTGATTGATGATGCCAAATGGTATATGGTTGTAGTGTTTTATGAGCTAATATGTTTTTGTTATAATGAAGCATGTTATGAGTATAGAATTGGTTGAAAATTTTAGGTACAAATGTTGTTTATTATGGCTTGTAGGGATGACCTTTAAAAAGGGGTGGCAATTTGGCTTAAATTAAGCCTGCATGGTGCGACACGGTCAGGGGACACGGGTGTGTCATGTGGCCGTGGGCTAAAGTCAGTAGCTAGCTAAGTATCACATGGCTGCAACACATGGGCGTGTTTGCTGGTCGTGGGTGAAAGTCAGTATGCATGATCTGTGTTGGCACGACTGGTTCACATGGGCGTGTCTGATGCTCGTGTGGGGCACACGGCCTAGTCACACGGGCGTGTGACCTCTATATAATTGAAAATTTTTAAAAGTTTTAAACTTTATGAATGTGTTCGGTTTAGTCCCGAATGTCTCTTAATAGTTCATTTTAGGTCTCGTAGACCATCTTAAGAGATGATTGCTTATGAAATGATGTTATATGATATCTGTAATTCTAAATTGGCTTGAAATGTTCTGTCTGACTATTAATGCCTCGTAACCCTAATCTGGTGTCCATTACAGGTTAGGGGTGTTACAATTTTATTGGTATCAGAGCTATGGTTTAGTCAGTTCTAGGACTACCATAGCGTATATGAGTCTAGCTATACATGCCATATATCTGAATCTGTGATAGTGTGATGACTCCTGGCTTTGAAATGTGCTTTTATATAGCAAATGGATCCCGATAGAGTTGTAGCTGACGATGTTGAAAGTAATGCGCCTGCTCCTGCGCAAGGGACGGTGTAAGCTGATTCTAGATCGGCTACGAGTAGCCGTGATGGTGAGGCTAAGCAAGCCTTCATCAGTTGATGAAGGAATGGTTCACCCAATACATTAGAACATATCCGACTGTACAACAACCTCGACCCCCAGTTAATCCTTCTCAAACTCCTGATATGCCACGAGTGAATCCAGTACAGTTGAGTAGACCATCGGTTGATAAGATTAGAAAGTATGGGGCTGAAGAATTTCGAGCTATAACGAATGATGATGCTGAAAGAGCCAAATTCTAGTTAGAAAATACAATACGAGTGTTTGATGAAATATCTCTGAGTCCGGAGGAATGTGTTAAATGTGCCGTTTCACTTCTGAGAGATACGACGTATCATTGGTGGAAAACTTTAATATCTGTAGTCCCGAGTGAACGGGTTACTTGGGATTTCTTTCAGTCTAAATTTCGGAAGAAATACATTAGTCAGAGATTCATCGATCAGAAACATAAAGAGTCTCTCGAGCTTAAACAGGGCCGTATGTCTGTTACTAAATACGATCGTGAATTTGTAAGATTGAGCCAGTATGCCCGTGAATGTGTATCGAATGAAGCAATAACTTGAAAAAGGTTTAAAGATGGACTAAACTAAGATATCTGTCTGTTAGTTGGGATTTTAGAGATTAAAGAAATGGTAGTGCTTGTTGAACGAGCATGTAAAGCTGAAGAATTAAGTAAAGAGAAAAGAAAAGTTGATTCTGAAGCTAGAGATGCTAGAAAGAGATCTTCGAGTAGATCATTTCAGTCTATGTCAAAGAAATTCTGAGATGATCAAAGCCGTCCAAATGCTAATGTGGGACATTCAAACTGAGATCGAGCTAGATCGCATTCAAACTTTAGAGTCCCTGCTACTTTCGTTGCAAGTGTCAGGAATGTTCGATCTAAGAGACCTGAATGCAAACACTGTGGTAAAAGACATCCGAGAAATTATAGATTGAATGACCGAGCCTATTTTCGATGTGGATCTTTGGACCATTTTGTAAAAGATTGTTCTGAACTGTTGAGCAAGAGAATGTATAGAATCTGAGACCGAGCAACACCTCAGCTAGAGGTAGACCTTCAAGAAATTTGAGAAATGCAAGTGGTGGTCAAAGAGCTATTGGGGATACTACTGTTAGATGTGAGGCCAGAGCACCTGCCAGAGCCTATGATATCCGAGCTCGTGAGGAAGCTTCGTCACCAGACGTGATTACTGGTACTTTTACTCTTTATGATACTTCTGTGATTGCATTGATATATCCTAGATCAACACATTCTTATATCTGTATGAATTTTGTACATAGTAAGACTTTGCCTGTAGAGTCTACTGAATTCGTAATTAGAGTATCGAACCCCTTAGGAAAAAGTGTTTTGGTTGGTAAAATCTGCAAGAATTGCCCGTTATTGATTCGAGATATCCGTTTTCCTGCAGATCTGATGCTTTTGTCTTTCGATGAATTTGATATAATTCTGGGAATGGACTGGTTGACTTTGCACGATGTTATTGTGAATTGAAAACAAAAAGTCATTGATTTAAGGTGTAAGAATGATGAGATAATTCGATTTGATTCTAATGAGCTGAAGGGACTACCAGCTGTGATATCTACAATGAAATCACGGAAATATGTAAAGAAAGGTTGTGAAGCCTACTTAGCTTATGTGTTAGATTCAAAAGTGAATGATAAGAAAGTTGAATCAGTGCCCGTTGTCTGTGAATTCTCTGATGTGTTTCCTGAAGAACTGCCTGGTTTGCCTCCGATTCAAGAAGTTGAGTTTGGCATTGAATTAGTACCTGGTACTACTCCGATATCGATAACTCCGTATAGAATGGCTCCGACCGAATTAAAGGAATTGAAATCTCAGTTGCAAGAATTGACCGATCGAGAATTTGCTAGACTGAGCTTTTCACCATGGGGTGCTCTTGCTCTTTTTGTGAAAAAGAAAGATGGCACAATGAGAATGTGTATTGATTATCGTCAACTTAATAAAGTGACTGTAAAGAACAAATACCCTTTGCCTAGAATTGATGACTTATTCGATCAGTTGAAAGGTGCTACCGTGTTTTCTAAGATAGATCTGAGATCGGGGTACTACCAGTTGCGAGTAAAGGATTCTGACATTCTGAAAACTACTTTCAGAACGAGGTACGGGCATTATGAATTTTTGGTTATGCCTTTTGGTTTAACGAATGCACCTGCTATCTTTATGGATTTGATGAATAGAATATTCAGACCATATATAGATCAATTTGTTGTTGTATTCATTGATGATATATTGATTTATTCAAGTGATGAATCTGAACATGCCGGACATCTGATGTAACACCCCGTACCCAAGACCGTTGCCGGAGTCGGACACGAGGGGTTCACAGACTAAATTCGCTTACTATTGCAGTCCATTTTAAAATTTTCCAGACAGCTGGCTAACTGTGTCGCTGTCACCTTAAAAATCATATCTTGAGTTTCACAACTCGAAAATCAGTTTCGTGATTTTTCCCTGAAATTAGACTCCTATGTCCATCTACATATTTTTTTCTAGAATTTTTGGTCGGCCAATTAGTACAGTTTATTAGTTAAAGTCTCCCCTATTATAGGGTGCAACTACACTGACCTTCATGTATTACAATTCGGATATCTCCCTGTACAGGGCTTCAATACTGATGCCGTTTGTTTCTATAGAAACTAGACTCAGAGTGGAATCTATACATATATGGCATGACTCCTAATTATCTCTGGTTAATTTATAATAAATTTCCAAAGTCGGAACAGGGAATCCAGAAACCGTTCTGGCCCTGTCTCACGAAAACCTAATTATCTCTTAACATACCACTCATATGACCGTTTCGTTTCTTCCATATGAAAGTGGATTCATCAAGGTTCATTTAAATAATTTATTCACTATTTAATTCTATTCCTACTATTTTTAGTGATTTTCCAAATCTACATCACTGCTGCTGTCAGCATCTGCCTTTAAGGTAGACTTTACCTATTTCATAGTTTCCATGATTCAACTAGCCCTTTTAGCATAAATAGCACAAATTATGATAGTGATTAACCATTCCCATGGCCAATCCTTGTTAAGCATATCCACACCTCTCAATAACCATATCCATACCAAATGATTATAACATTATGCTCAAACATATATAAGCCATTTTCGCATGGCTATCCAAAATTATACAAATCCAAAGGGTACATGACCAACAACAAAAGGGTAGTCCTATACATGCCATTTCAAAGTTCAACCAAAATTGTACCAAAAGGGGGCTTTGATAGTGTGGGAGACTTCGACTTCCAAAAATCCCGAGTCCGATAGCTGACGAACCAAAATCTATAAAACAGAGATTCAAAGAACGGAGTAAGCATTTAATGCTTAGTAAGTTTTAAGCAAGACAAAGTGTTCTCAATCACTATTATTGGTCATTCATTTCAACTGTTCGATGAAGTTAATCTAGAGCTTCATCTCGATCTATAATATCATTAAACGCAACACTTGGCTGCCACATATATACTTTCGAATAATAATGACCTAGATGGTCAAATATTTCCAAAGCACATTCCCACATTTGGAGTTATAATATTAATCACATTTACCTACCTCTTTGATACTGATAATTCACCTCGAAATCACTCCACCGATGAGTAAGTAATATGTACCTGAACATCTTGAATACATAATACTTATTTGATGGTAACTTAATGTAGATACTCAATATCAAAGTCTTACTTGAATCCTAGCATTTAGCCGTCGGGTCTTTAAAGCTCGGATATAGTACGAGCACGAAGCCTACGGACATTAATCAGGATAATACTCTCGCATAAAGCCTGCGGGGTTTTAACCCGGATATAGTACTGACACAATTGCCCTTCGGGACTGTAACACCCCGAACCCGAGACCGACACCGGAGTCAAACACGAGGTGTTAGCAGACTTTAAACCCTTTATAAAAATATTTCTCAGACACTGCCAATCTGCGTACTAGTCGCTTTAAAAATCATATCTTGATTTTCACAACTCGAAAATCAGTTTCGTGATTTTTCCCTGAAACTAGACTCATATGCCCATCTACATATTTTTTTCTAGAATTTTTGGTCAGGCCAATTAGTACAGTTTATTAGTCAAAGTCTCCCATGTTACAGGGATCGACTACACTGACCTTTGCGCATTACGACCTGGATATCTCCCTGCACAGAGCTTCAATACTAATGCCGTTTGTTTCTATAGAAACTAGACTCAGAGAGGAATCTATCCATATATGGTATGACTCCTAATTGTCTCTGGTTAATTTATAATGAATTTCCAAAGTCGAAACAGGGAATCCAGAAACCGTTCTGGCCCTGTCTCACGAGAACCTGAATATCTCTTAACATACTGTCCATATGATCTTTTTGTTGCTTCTATATGAAAATAGACTCATCGAGCTTCGAATACAAAATTTATTCATCAATTAATCCCACTCCTACTATTTTTAGTGATTTTTCAATCTCACGTCACTGCTGCTGCCAGCATCTGTTATGAAAGCAACTATGCCCATTTCGTGATTTCTCCTTGATCTAACTAGTGATTCGTCATACATATCACAAATTATGATCATGACTAGCCATGCCAAAGGCTAATCATTGTCAAACATCCCCCTACTACACTATTGCCATATCATGAATTTTAACACCAAAATAATCAACCATGACATATGGCATAAAAATCGTATTACCAAGACTTACGACCCAACATTAGAACCAAATTCAACCGAACATTATGCCATTTTCGCATGGCTAAAAGTTTACATACCAAATTTCAACAAAACATATTAGCCTATACATGCCGGAATGTTCTCTTAGACCAACTAAGAAGAAAATACCAAAGGTTGCTAGCCGGTGTGATGACTTCGACGACGGCACGATCACGCAAAAAGAGACGAGTCCAAGAAACCTAGAATAGGTGACAAGCAAACACCGAATGAGTATATAACTCAGTAAGCCATAAGCATTCCACAACCATCCATTAATAAAATTATCACAACAGGAAACAATGAAATGAGGTTAAGTACTCCATCCATACCAAACTATACCATAGTTCCTTAAACCCTATGGTTCAATCTCATACCAAGTCCTACATTGGCCTTTCATACATCATTTTATTTTCGTTATAATCATACAATTAAACGAACTTTCACCTATTCCACAATGAACCTTATGTACGTGACTTCAACTATAATCGTCACATAGGTTCAAAACTTACCAAGCTCAACTCCAAATATAAACATAGCGCCTATTAGCCATGAACTCAAGGTACTTACCTTTTCCGCTGTCCAAAATTGACTCGGTAAAGTCGCACCCTTCATGTAAATAATTTATAGAAAATATATATTGAGTTCGCACACATAGTGCTTAATAATCAACCGCGCACACTTAGTGCCATGTACTTTAAACTCACACACTTAGTGCCATGCATTTCAAGTTCGCACACTTACCTTTTCCGCTGTCCAAAATCGACTCGGTAAAGTCGCACCCTTAATGTAAATAATTTATAGAAAATATATATTGGGTTCGCACACATAGTGCTCAATAATCAACCGCGCACACTTAGTGCCATGCACTTTAAACTCACACACTTAGTGCCATGCATTTCAAGTTCGCACACTTACCTTTTCCGCTGTCCAAAATCGACTCGGTAAAGTCGCACCCTTAATGTAAATAATTTATAGAAAATATATATTGGGTTCGCACACATAGTGCTTAATAATCAACCGCGCACACTTAGTGCCATGTACTTTAAACTCGCACACTTAGTGCTGTACAATTTAAACCCGCACACTTAGTGCCAATCTCATGACCGTGAACACTTATTGCCCGCACACTTAGTGCCGAAAACCAGCCACTCAATAGGCTTCACTTCCTTTTTACATTCGACAAATTTCATCTCTACTTACATATTCATTTGTATACATTTCATCTCATTAAACACAATGGTGTAGGTATTATGATCCTTTAATCAATGCCAAAGATATGCTTAATGACTTACTTGTGTTGGGTAAGATGGTTCCAACTCGGCTACTCGATGATCTTTTCTTTGCCTTTGCTCGATTCTCCTCCTTTAACTCCTTGAGCTTAATCAATAAATCAACTAGTTTAACCGCCTTGCTAAATATTTACAATCCAATTACACATGCATATGTATGTTAGTATATTCGGCAATCACCCTTACTAATCACCCACTTGATCAATTATAGAGAATCAAAGTTAATATCACAATGTGTACCCTATATGGCCCATTATACATAATCAATTTTAACATCATCTATATATTTACTCATATGGCCGAATATACCTAATCATACATACACCTAACCAAAAAATAATTTCTAAAATCTTTATATCATTTATACACTAGTAAAGCATCCTCTCCCTTTCCATCAATTTAGCACATGCATTACTCATTAACCTACAAAAATTATATTTGGCCTTAGCACACAACTTGCTAGCCGATTCTTCCCCATCTAGCAACCAATGCACATATGTGCTCACTCAAAAATGCTAAAAAAAAAGAGATTCAAGAATCATCAATCCACCATCACATGCATCATTAACAAGCTTCATATTTAGCATGCAATGGCATTAACACAAACTCCACCTAGGCCGAATCTTAACTCATCTTCATGCCTCATCACCACAACATCAAACATCAAAATACCAACCAAGAATGTAACATGCATGGCCGAATATCATCTCCATCATTTAACAAAGTTTGAACCATGGCTAGGTAGATTTCAAACTTACAACTTAAAATATACATGAATCTCAAAGAATAATATCAAACATACCTCAATCTAGTTACATGCATGGCCAAACTTCTTCCTAATTCTCTTCCAAACCAAACATGAAGCAAGAACTCCTTCCTCCTCCCTTAGAATTTTCGGTCAAAAGAGGATGAAAAAGGATGAACAAAATTTTTCTTTTCCTTTCTTTAGCTCACGGCAATGGGGGGGGGGGAAACAACCACTCATTTTTTTTGTTTTTCCTTTCTTTATTACCCATATTCCTTATTTTATTTTTTTCCTACATACCTCACTAGGCCAACATGTTCCCAACATGTTTCCACCCATAGCATGGCCAACCACTAGCTCAAATTTTGGGGTAATTTGACATGCAAACCCATCATTTTCGCAACATGCATTAATAGACCATTTTAAATTAGCCTACCATATTTTCACCATGTCTCATATCGATCCCTATTTAATAATTTCTCATGCAATTGGCAAAATTGGAGAATGAAAATTCCACATACTCATGTACACACATAATAAGCACAGAATATGGAAATTAATTATTTTTATGACTCGGTTTTGTGGTCCCGAAACCACTTCCCGACTAGGGTCAATTTTGGGCTGTTACAGGGACTTATCACATTTATACACTTTCACATCCATCACGTTGGCCACTCGGCCCTGTCACATATATACACTTTCACATTCATCACATCGGCCATTAGGCCTCATCACATATATACACTTTCACATTCATCACATCGGCTATTAGGCCTTATCACATATATACACTTTCACATTCATCACATCGGCCATTAGGCCTTATCACATATATATACACTTTCACATTCATCACATCGGCCATTAGGCCTTATCACATATATATACACTTTCACATTCATCACATCGGCCATTAGGCCTTATCACATATATATACACTTTCACATTCATCACATTGGCCATTCGGCCTTATCACATATATACACTTTCACATTCATCACATCGGCTATTAGGCCTTATCACATATATATACACTTTCACATTCATCACATCGGCCATTAGGCCTTATCACATATATATACACTTTCACATTCATCACATCGGCCATTAGGCCTTATCACATATATATACACTTTCACATTATCACATTGGCCATTCGGCCTTATCACATATATACACTTTCACATTCATCACATCGGCTATTAGGCCTTATCACATATATATACACTTTCACATTCATCACATCGGCCATTAGGCCTTATCACATATATATACACTTTCACATTCATCACATCGGCCATTAGGCCTTATCACATATATATACACTTTCACATTCATCACATTGGCCATTCGGCCTTATCACATATATACACTTTCACATTTATCACATCGGCTATTAGGCCTTATCACATATATACACTTTCACATTCATCACGTCGGCCATTAGGCCTTATCACATATATATACACTTTCACATTCATCATATTGGCCATTCGGCCTTATCACATATATATACATTCACATCACAATTATCCAAATATACTTCACATATCACATATACTATCATGTATACACTTTGTCTTGGCCGAATCTACATTAATCATTTCCCAATGAATAATTCAATTTCACGCCATACTATCATTTCATATTCGAATACTCATAAACTTACAATTTCACAAATTTTAATATCAAAGATCCATCTAACACTCATGTATCGTTTTACAATATCACGATTTACAATTCCCGTATGGGTTTAATCAATAGCTTATGAGTAACTAAAACAAGTTTTATCCATGTTTACAACAAAATCACATATTCACTACGAGCTGTTTTCCTGAGCAGTAGTCACTAAATTATTTATAACTGGAGCTACAAAACTCCAAATCACTTGCCGTTAATTTTCCCTGAATATAGACTCGTATATCTTCCATCCATAAAATTTTCAGAATTTTAGGTTTGGCCAATCAATACCAGATTTTTCTTAAAGTTTTCCCCTCTTTCACTGTTTGACCAATCTGACCACTCTTCACTACGAATCAAATTTCTCATTTTACAGAATTCAAAATGTGTTGTATTTGATTTCATTTGAAACTAGACTCATTAAGGAGTCTAAGCATATAAATTTTATCTTATAACCATTTTTGTACAATTTATAATGATTTTCTAAAAACAGAACAAGGGATTTCGGAGTCATTCTGACACCGTCTCGTACAACTTTAAATATCTCTTTATAGGAAATTTGTTTGCTCACAAGGTCTCTTTTATAAGAAACTAGACTAATTAAGCCTTGATTACATATTTTATTCAGCCTATAATTCCACACCAACAATTTATAGTGATTTTCTAAAATCACGTTACTGCTGCTGTCCAAAGCAAATTATTACAATTTGCTCTTAACTTTCCAAGTCCAAACACATATGAACTTACCATTTGAGTTTAAGACATATCATGGCCACATCATATCTTATTAAATCAACTCATTATCTCCTATTATGATTGAATTTACTCAACGTTTAATCACTTAAAACTTACCTCGGAAGCAGTTGACGACTAGATATCCACGGCTATTCGTCTACTTTCTCTTTTCCCCTATCCGACTTTGATCCTCTTTGCTCTTGGGCTTAATTTAACAAATAAATTGATTTAATCATTTGAGCATCGAAAAGAGGAACTCAAGATACTTAGCCCATATATATATACATTAGACATTAAAGTCACATACATATGAAATCATTAATCAACTCAACACATTAACCCACACTTCCTTTTAGCCGATTGTCTAAGCCAAGATAAAAGCATCAATATGCTTGCCTCTAACCGAATACATGCAACACCAATCTTCTTCCTATGGCCGAATATGCATGCCTATGTTGAGGCCGATTATATGCTTAATACTTCCTACAAGTATGGTTACTTGTATTGATTATATATCATCTTGTTTCAAGTTCAAAACTCGGCTAATACGCATATATATACACTAGTAATCAAATACTAACATTTTGCACTTCACCTTACTACCATTTCACATCTATTTTCTACCATGGCCGAATGCATCAAGACACCATACCATTCAATTTTGGTCATGGGTTACACAAAGAACTTAATGTCTAACTCAAAAATGCCAAAAAGAAAATCCAAGAGTCATCAATCACCATCACATGTATCCTTACAAAGCTTTACACTTAGCATGCAAATGACATCAACACAAATCCACCTTAGCCGAAACTTAACTCATCTTCATGCCTCATCACCACAACATCAAACATCAACCAAGAAGACAACACCCATGGCCGAATATCATCTCCATCTCATAGCAAAGATTTAAACCATGGGCTAGGTAGAACTCAAACTAACAACTAAAAACATGCATGAATCTCAAGGACAACATCAAACATACCTTAGTCTAGCAACCCACCATAGCCGATTTTCTCAAGCTCTTCCCCTTCCTTTCTTTCCTCTATTCGGCCAAAGATGTTCAAGAATGAACACTTTTTTTTTGTTTTCTTTCTTCAATTCACGGCAATGGGGGGGGGAAACATGGATGAGACAATTTTTTTCATCATCATTTACCTTTCCATTATTATTTTATTACCCATACTCCTTATTTTATTTTATTGTTTCCTCCCATGATGCACCAACACAACATGTCTATGACATGTTTTGCCCATCACCCTTTGTCCATCCTAATGTCATGGCCGGCCACTACTAGATGGGGGGAAAAATTGACATGCAAGTCCCCCCTTTTTCAACATGCACTAATAGGTCCTTATGTTTTGATCTATCACATTTCAAAAATGTCACACATAAGTCCTATTGACTAAATTCACATGAAATTTACTAAATCGAAGCTTAAAATTTTCACACATTTATTTTAGACAATAAATATCATATTCAAATAATTTGGTGACTCGGTTTAGCGGTCCAGAAACCGCTTTCCGACTAGGGTCATTTTAGGGCTGTCACAACTCTCCCCCACTTAAGAAATTTTCGTCCCTGAAAATTTCTACCGATGCATAGTTTAGGATAACGTCCTCTCATTGAATTATATCCATAAAGACATTAGCTCATCGATAGCAATTGTAATTCATTATTGATTTTGCATCGATCTATAAAATCATTTTCTTATCTTAAAACAAATACATAAACATTTCTACAAGTATGCGCATATATCTCATTTTCTTGATTTCATAAGCAATAATCACTTAATTTAATTCACAATTGCATTTCAAACACATATTAAGTACATATTAACATGTATAATTCACATCATCAACCCACATATTTGTAACCCACATTTTCATTCATGTATAAGCTGTAACCTGACCGAAAGTATACATATACTCAAACATCCCAATAAATATCCTTTATAACTCCATCATATCTCGCTATTCAACTTAACCTATTTCCAACAGAAAATCAACTTCCACATACCTGAACATTGAATTCATTTAGCACATTTAATCACTGTTAACGATACCCGTTGAATTATTCGAAATCATTACGGATACTCATTAAGCACATATAGCTCTTACAATGCCATATCCTAGATATGGTCTTACATATGCTCACATATCGAGCCGATGCCATGTCCCAGACATGGTCTTACACACTATCTCAAATCAATGCCTTCGTCCCAGACGAGGTCTTACATGAATTCCACTTCACACACTTAGTGCCCACTGACTGATCTCGCACTCATAGTGCTCGATTAAAGGAATTCGCACACACACAGTGCCTCTAATCATTCACACACATAGTGCTCTTATTCATTCGTTATTACACATTGAAATGACTTAACCAAGTCTATAAACATCATGTATGAACACTTTTAAACATATCATCTCATTTAAATTTGAATTCGTATAGTAATGAAAACTTAAACTTTGCTCAAATTACCGGCACGAAGCCTACTAGGCACAAAGGCCCGAATACACGTCACCAGCATGATTGCTCTTCGGGACCTAGCCCGGATATAACACCAGCACGAATGCTCTTCGAGGTTTAGCACGGATATATTACTAGCACGAATGCTCTTCGGAACTTAGCCCGGATACATCACTAGCATGAATGCTCTTCGGGACTTAGTTCGGATACATCACTAGCACGAATGCTCTTCGGGACTTAGTCCGGATACATCACTAGCACGAATGCTCTTCGGGACTTAGCCCGGGTACATCACTAGCACGAATGCTCTTCGGGACTTAGCCCGGGTACATCACTAGCACGAATGCTCTTCGGGACTTAGCCCAGGTACATCACTAGCACGAATGCTCTTCGGGACTTAGCCCGGATCATCGTCGAGACCTTTAGCTCGGATGAAATCTCCACACAAGGCCAGCGAATTTTAATCCGGACATAATCTCTTCATATAGTCAGCGGGTCTTTAAACTCGGATTCACATCACTGAGTCTCATACATATTTATTCACATGTTATCATGTTTCACATGGCACAAATCACATTTATAATTTAATCAATTCATTCACATGTAAACATATAACATGATTCTTGACTTTAAGTGGTAAATATCATTCAAATCTAATACATGTATGCTTCTTTTACTAAACTTTCAGCTCAATAAGCAATCACACAAAAGCATATATCCCCAATCTCTTCCTTTGTTCATTTCTCTAATAACCTTATTATGATAAGGACAATGGGACATCATTCATCTATCATACATGTATATCATGGCATTTTAAGTTAAATACCAAATTCAATTACTCAAAACTTACTTATGTTATACCCTTCTCAATATTGACACGTCATAAGCATGTCTCAGTCCTCTCAATACCATCTGCTACAGCTCGATCGGGATCGAAATTCATTACAATAAATAAACACATTTTCAATTGTCAGAAATCACCACACTATCAAATAATCACATAATGGCATGTATAGCTAGACCCAAATGTATTACGGTAGTCCTAGAATCGACTAAACCGTAGCTCTGATACCAATAAAATTGTAACACCCCGTACCTGAGACCGTTGCTGGAGTCGGACACGAGGGGTTCACAGACTAAATTCGCTTACTATCGCAGTCCATTTTAAAATTTTCCAGACAGCTGGCTAACTGTGTCGCTGTCACCTTAAAAATCATATCTTGAGTTTCACACCTCGAAAATCAGTTTCGTGATTTTTCCCTAAAACTAGACTCCTATGTCCATCTACATATTTTTTTCTAGAATTTTTTATCAGGCCAATTAGTACAGTTTATTAGTTAAAGTCTCCCCTGTTACAGGGTTCGACTACACTGACCTTCATGCATTACAATTCGTATATCTCCCTGTACAGGGCTTCAATACGGATGCCGTTTGTTTCTATAGAAACTAGACTCAGAGAGGAATCTATACATATATGGCATGACTCCTAATTATCTCTGGTTAATTTATAATGAATTTCCAAAGTCAGAACAGGGAATCCAGAAACCGTTCTGGCCCTGTCTCACGAAAACCTAATTATCTCTTAACATACCACTCATATGACTGTTTCGTTTCTTCCATATGAAAGTGGATTCATCAAGGTTCATTTAAATAATTTATTCACTATTTAATTCTATTCCTACTATTTTTAGTGATTTTCCAAATCTACATCACTGCTGCTGTCAGCATCTGCCTTTAAGGTAGACTTTACCTATTTCATAGTTTCCATGATTCAACTAGCCCTTTTAGCATAAATAGCACAAATTATGATAGTGATTAACCATTCCCATGGCCAATCCTTGTTAAGCATATCCACACCTCTCAATAACCATATCCATACCAAATGATTATAACATTATGCTCAAACATATATAAGCCATTTTCGCATGGCTATCCAAAATTATACAAATCCAATGGGTACATGACCAACAACAAAAGGGTAGTCCTACACATGCCATTTCAAAGTTCAACCAAAATTGTACCAAGAGGGGCTTTGATAGTGTGGGAGACTTTGACTTCCAAAAATCCCGAGTCCGATAGCTGACGAACCAAAATCTATAAAACAGAGATTCAAAGAACGGAGTAAGCATTTAATGCTTAGTAAGTTTTAAGCAAGACAAAGTGTTCTCAATCACTATTATTGGTCATTCATTTCAACTGTTCGATGAAGTTAATCTAGAGCTTCATCTCGATCTATAATATTATTAAACGCAACACTTGGCTGCCACATATATACTTTCGAATAATAATGACCTAGATGGTCAAATATTTCCAAAGCACATTCCCACATTTGGAGTTATAATATTAATCACATTTACCTACCTCTTTGATATTGATAATTCACCTCGAAATCTCTCCACCGATGAGTAAGTAATACGTACCTGAACATCTTGAATACATAATACTTATTTGATGGTAACTTAATGCAGATACTCAATATCAAAGTCTTACTTGAATCCTAGCATTTAGCCGTCGGGTCTTTAAAGCTCGGATATAGTACGAGCACGAAGCCTACGGACATTAATCAGGATAATACTCTCGCATAAAGCCTGCGGGGTTTTAACCCGGATATAGTACTGACACAATTGCCCTTCGGGACATATCACATTTATACACTATCACATCCATCACGTTGGCCACTCGGCCCTGTCACATATATACACTTTCACATTCATCACATCGACCATTAGGCCTCATCACATATATACACTTTCACATTCATCACATCGGCTATTAGGCCTTATCACATATATACACTTTCACATTCATCACATCGGCCATTAGGCCTTATCACATATATATACACTTTCACATTCATCACATCGGCCATTAGGCCTTATCACATATATATACACTTTCACATTCATCACATTGGCCATTCGGCCTTATCACATATATACACTTTCACATTCATCACATCGGCTATTAGGCCTTATCACATATATATACACTTTCACATTCATCACATCGGCCATTAGGCCTTATCACATATATATACACTTTCACATTCATCACATTGGCCATTCGGCCTTATCACATATATACACTTTCACATTCATCACATCGGCTATTAGGCCTTATCACATATATATACACTTTCACATTCATCACATCGGCCATTAGGCCTTATCACATATATATACACTTTCACATTCATCACATTGGCCATTCGGCCTTATCACATATATACACTTTCACATTCATCACATCGGCTATTACGCCTTATCACATATATACACTTTCACATTCATCACATCGGCCATTAGGCCTTATCACATATATATACACTTTCACATTCATCACATTGGCCATTCGGCCATATCACATATATATACATTCACATCACAATTATCCAAATATACTTCACATATCACATATACTATCATGTATACACTTTGTCTTGGCCGAATCTACATTAATCATTTCCCAATGAATAATTCAATTTCACGCCATACTATCATTTCATATTCGAATACTCATAAACTTACAATTTCACAAATTTTAATATCAAAGATCCATCTAACACTCATGTATCGTTTTACAATATCACGATTTAGAATTCACGTATGGGTTTAATCAATAGCTTATGAGTAACTAAAACAAGTTTTATCCATGTTTACAACAAAATCACATATTCACTACGAGCTGTTTTCCTGAGCAGTAGTCACTAAATTATTTATAACTGGAGCTACAAAACTCCAAATCACTTGCCGTTAATTTTCCCTGAATATAGACTCGTATATCTTCCATCCATAAAATTTTCAGAATTTTAGGTTTGGCCAATCAATACCAGATTTTTCTTAAAGTTTTCCCCTCTTTCACTGTTTGACCAATCTGACCACTCTTCACTACGAATCAAATTTCTCATTTTACAGAATTCAAAATGTGTTTTATTTGATTTCATTTGAAACTAGACTGATTAAGGAGTCTAAGCATATAAATTTTATCTTATAACCATTTTTTTACAATTTATAATGATTTTCTAAAAACAGAACAGGGGATTTCGGAGTCATTCTGACACCGTCTCACACAACTTTAAATATCTCTTTATAGGAAATTTGTTTGCTCACAAGGTCTCTTTTATAAGAAACTAGACTAATTAAGCCTTGATTACATATTTTATTCAGCCTATAATTCCACACCAACAATTTATAGTGATTTTCTAAAATCACGTTACTGCTTCTGTCCAAAGCAAATTATTACAATTTGCTCTTAACTTTCCCAGTCCAAACACATATGAACTTACCATTTGAGTTTAAGACATATCATGGCCACATCATATCTTATTAAATCAACTCATTATGTCCTATTATGATTGAATTTACTCAACGTTTAATCACTTAAAACTTACCTCGGAAGCGGTTGACGACTAGATATCCACGGCTATTCGTCTACTTTCTCTTTTCCCCTATCCGACTTTGATCCTCTTTGCTCTTGGGCTTAATTTAACAAATAAATTGATTTAATCATTTGAGCATCGAAAAGAGGAACTCAAGATACTTAGCCCATATATATATACATCAGACATTAAAGTCACATACATATGAAATCATGAATCAACTCAACACATTAACCCACACTTCCTTTTAGCCGATTGTCTAAGCCAAGATAAAAGCATCAATATGCTTGCCTCTAACCGAATACATGCAACACCAATCTTCTTCCTATGGCCGAATATGCATGTCTATGTTGAGGCCGATTATATGCTTAATACTTCCTACAAGTATGGTTACTTGTATTGATTATATATCATCTTGTTTCAAGTTCAAAACTCGGCTAATACGCATATATATACACTAGTAATCAAATACTAACATTTTGCACTTCACCTTACTACCATTTCACATCTATTTTCTACCATGGCCGAATACATCAAGACACCATACCATTCAATTTTGGTCATGGGTTACACAAAGAACTTAATGTCTAACTCAAAAATGCCAAAAAGAAAATCCAAGAGTCATCAATCACCATCACATGTATCCTTACAAAGCTTTACACTTAGCATGCAAATGACATCAACACAAATCCACCTTAGCCGAAACTTAACTCATCTTCATGTCTCATCACCACAACATCAAACATCAACCAAGAAGGCAACACCCATGGCCGAATATCATCTCCATCTCATAGCAAAGATTTAAACCATGGGCTAGGTAGAACTCAAACTAACAACTAAAAACATGCATGAATCTCAAGGACAACATCAAACATACCTTAGTCTAGCAACCCACCATAGCCGATTTTCTCAAGCTCTTCCCCTTCCTTTCTTTCCTCTATTCGGCCAAAGATGTTCAAGAATGAACACTTTTTTTTTGTTTTCTTTCTTCAATTCACGGCAATGGGGGGGGGAAACATGGATGAGACAATTTTTTTCATCATCATTTACCTTTCCATTATTATTTTATTACCCATACTCCTTATTTTATTTTATTGTTTCCTCCCATGATGCACCAACACAACATGTCTATGACATGTTTTGCCCATCACCCTTTGTCCATCCTAATGTCATGGCCGGCCACTACTAGATGGGGGGAAAAATTGACATGCAAGTCCCCCCTTTTTCAACATGCACTAATAGGTCCTTATGTTTTGATCTATCACATTTCAAAAATGTCACACATAAGTCCTATTGACTAAATTCACATGAAATTTACTAAATCGAAGCTTAAAATTTTCACACATTTATTTTAGACAATAAATATCATATTCAAATAATTTGGTGACTCGGTTTAGCGGTCCAGAAACCGCTTTCCGACTAGGGTCATTTTAGGGATGTCACAACTGAGAATAGTATTACAGATTTTGATAGATAAACAGTTGTATGCGAAATTTAGTAAATGTGAGTTCTGGTTGCGAGAAGTTGGTTTTCTAGGTCATATTGTATCAGCTTTCGGTATCAAAGTTAATCTGAGCAAGATTTTAGCTATTCTGGATTGGAAGCCTCTGAGAATTGTATCTAAAGTCTGCAGTTTTCTGGGACTTGCCGGTTACTATAGACGATTTGTAAAAGATTTCTCTACGATAGCAACTCCGTTGAAAAAGTTGCTTCAGAAAGATGTGAAATTTGAATGGTCTGAGAAATGTCAGAAAAGTTTTGATCGGTTAAAAGCTCTTTTAACTGAAGCTCCGGTGTTGGTACAACCTAAGTCAAGTAAAGAATTCGTTGTTTATAGCGATGCTTCGTTGAATAGACTAGGTTGTGTTTTAATGCAAGAAGGAAAAATTCTTGCTTATGCTCTGAGACAATTAAAGCCGCATAAGAAGAACGATTCAACACACGACCTTGAGTTAGCTGCCATTGTATTTGCTTTGAAGATCTAGTGTCACTATCTGTTTGGTGAGAAATGTCACATGTTTTCTGATCATAAAAGTCTGAAATATTTAATGATGCAAAAATATTTGAATTTGCAATAGAGAAGATGGTTAGAATTGCTAAAAGACTATGAACTTGTGGTTGATTATCACTCAGAAAAAGCAAATGTGGTTGCTGATGCTTTGAGTCGAAAATCGTTATTTGCAATGAATGCTCATTTACATATGTCTAATGATGGTTCAATTTTAGCTGAATTAGAAGTGAGACCTTTGTTTTTACAACAGATTATCGAAGCTCAGAAGGTTGGTAATAAGATTATGTGTGATAGCCCTAATTTGGCCCTAGTCGGAAAGTGGTTTCGGGACCACAAAACCGAGTCATAAAAATAATTAACCGTTATAATCTATGCTTACTGTATGTGTACATGCACGTGTGAAAGTTTCATGTTTTAATTTGGTCAATTGTATGTGAAATTATTAAATAGGACTTATGTGAGAAAATTTTGAAATGTGATAGGTTAATCTTAAGTGACCTATTAATGCATGTGACAAAGAGGATGGACTTGCATGTCAAATATTCATTTTATTTAGGTAGTGGCCGGCAATGATGATATGTTATATGGAATATATGTATTATTTAATTATAATGGCTTTATAATTTTAATTTAGTAATGAATTAATAAAAAGAAAATGGGTGATGAAAACAAAGCTTCACCTTTGTTCTTCTGGGCCGAAATGTAAGAGAGGAAAGGGGAGAAAACTTCATTCGGTTACCATAGGCTTAAATCAAGCTTAAGAGCAAAGAGGGTCGAAGTTGGATAGGGGAAAAGAGAAAGTAATTGAGTAGCCTTTCTGCAACCGTTCAAGTATATCCGAGGTAAGTTTTGAATAGTCACATTTAGTACGTAATTGATAATGTCTTGATATGTGTATGATAATTGTACTGCGATCTATTGATTCTATTTGAATATAGTTGAGTGACAAATAATTTATGTTTAAGGCTTAAAGCCGAATAGACATTAGAAGTTAAGCTTGGAAAGTAAATGGACATATATTCTTATGTATGTTGTTGAGCCAAAAGTTATATGAATGGTGCCCATGTTATGCTATTATTCGAATGGAATAAATGAACTATGATTGTGAGATGTTATGTGAATTGAATTTTCTTGTGAATAAGTATGCATGACATTCAGCGATGTATATCCGGACTTAGGGTCCGCAGGCTATGTGCTGGAATTATATCCGGACTTAGGGTCCGCAGGCTATGTACTGGAATTATATCCGGACTTAAGGTCTGTAGGCTACGTGCTGGAAATATGTCCGGGCTAAAGTCCCGCAGGCTTCGAGCTGGTATTATACCGGGTTTAAATTCCCGCAGGCTTGTGCTGGTAATTGGTTTCAAGTCCTAAGACCTAACAGGCTTAATGCCAGTAAGTTAAGTAAGATTACGATATTGAATGTTCGCAGTAAACCATCGTCAAGTAAGTACTATACATTTAAAATGTTCAGGTACGTATTACTTACTCATCGGTGAATTGATTTCGAAGTGAATCATTAGCATCAAAGAAGAATATATATATAAATATGATTAATGGTTATATTTGTGAATATGAGAATGATTTAATCGGTCATGGTATATTTGTATATGAATTATATGTTAAAATTTCTTTATGTACTCATGTACATTCAGTCAATGATTTTTGTGAATTATTAGTACTAAAGAATGATACTTAAGTGTGAATGAATTTTTGATTTTCGATAAGTCTTTAATTGTTTGTGATGCTTAAAACTTACTAAGCTTTGAAAGCTTACTCTGTTCTTTATTTCTCTGTTTTATAGATTGTTGATTTTGGCCACCAACTCGGGGATCGTCAGCAGTTCATCACACTATCGATCTTTTTGGTATAGTTATATTTTGGACTCGATATGGCATGTATAGGTTAGGCTGATGATAACTATGTTTTCAAATTGTAAATATGTTGGCTATGCGAAAATGGCGTATAACTTAAATATCAGTATGTATTTCAGCTTGATCTCTGTTTATGTTTATTGACACTGTGAATGAGATAATTAAATGTTTAGTTCGGTAATACCTCTTAGCCTTAATCCTGCATTCGGATTCAGGTTAGGGGTGTTACATTATGGCTAAACGAACTCAGTGTAATTCTGATTCTGATTTTGAATTTTGAATAGATGATGATGATTGTTTGAGCTTCAGAAATAGACTTTGTGTTCCAAGAAATCCGAATTTGATTCAAACGATTTTGAGTGAAGCTCACAGTAGTAGATTTTATGTACATCCGGGAAGTACGAAAATGTATAACGATTTGAGACAACTATATTGGTGGTCGGGAATGAAAAGAGATATTTCTGACTTTGTTGCGAGATGTTTAATCTGTCAGCAAGTTAAAGCTGAGCATTAGGCGCCATTTGGGCTATTACAACCGATTATGATTCTAGAGTGGAAATGGGATTGAGTGACCATAGATTTTGTTTCGGGTTTGCCTCTATCTCCGAAAAAGAAAGACGCAAGTTGGGTTGTAGTTGATCGTTTGACGAAATCAGCTCATTTTATTCCGATTCGGTTTGATTATTCGCTTGATAAGCTAGCTGAGTTGTATATTTCAGATATTGTGAGATTGGATGGTGTGCCATTGTTGATAGTGTCAGATAGAGACCTAAAATTTATGTCACATTCTGGAAGAAATTGCAAGATGCTCTGGGTACTAAATTGCATTTTAGCACCGTTTTTCATCCGCAAACTGTAACATCCCAATTTTGGGCTTAGTCGGAATAGTGGTTTCGGGGCCAAAAATCCGATTAGGAAAATTTAATTTTTATTATATTTTTATGGTCTACGATTTCACGAAATGATTTCGTGAAAGTTTTGTTCGAAAATTTCGATGTTTGGGCACTCAATTTAGTAAAAAGGACTAAATTGTAAAAAGTGCAAAAGTTGAGTTTTATATGTTAGAGGTGTCTAATTGTCATGAAATTTTAAATAGGAGGTCCTTAAATGATAATTAAACCATTGTATAAATTTTTGGACAAAAATGGCCTTGTTTGGGAAAATTTTGAAAGAATAGTAAAAAGGGGATTTTGGTCATTTAGGGATAAAATGAATTAAAAGACAAATTTTAAACCCCAAATGTGTCCCTTTCTTCTTGCTACAGCAGAATGTACCAAGAGCAGCCATGGTTAGGGTTTGGCCAAGCTTCCAAGCTTAATAGTAAGTGATTCCGAGCTCCGTTTTTAATGTTCTATGTATTTTTGAAATCCGGGTAACATGATTTGCTCATTTCTACCATTATTTTGAGTTAGGATTTATGTTTAAAAATTTACCCATGAATGATATGCATGTATTTTGATGTTTAATGGTAGAATATGAAGCTTGAAATTGTGTTAAACAACTTTTGCTAAGCGATTTTACATGAAGACGAGTAAAACGACATAATCGGTAAAAATACCTAATGTTCATAAGTACATGTTAGAGTGAGAATTTGATGTTGCCATAGAAGAGAAATATGATCAGCATGTCATAAAACATAAGAAAATAGGAAGAAGTTTAATTTCCGAACCTTGGGGCAAAAGTGCAAATATGCAAAAGTTTAGGGGTCAAAATGAAAATTTTTAAAAAATTACTTTTAGACCCATATGAGTAGTGTGACTAATTAGTAGGCTAAATGTGATATTATAGATAAAGGAAATCGAGATTTGGGCTTAAATCGGGAAAATACAAGGTTATGGACTAGAATGGTAAATTGCCATTTCTGGATCCGAGGTAAGTTTGTACGTAAATAATTTATCGATTATTTTTATTTTATTATATTTTGTTATCATATGAAATGTGGCTGCCTATAGAATGATTATTTGTTGTAAATTGCAAATTGAAAAAGGACTATGAATAAATTGTAACATGTTGGAAAGTGAGGAATTTCCCGGTTGAGCTTTCGGAATAGAAACGATATGAATGATCTATTGTGAGGTCACGTGTGTAGTACTAAGTGCAGGCTACTACGTGTACCGGATTATTGGTCGCATGTGTAGTACTAAGCGTAGGCTACTATGCGTACCCGATAACTTTGATCACGTGTGTAGTACTAAGTGCAGGCTACTATGTGTACCAGATAGCTTTGGCTACAACTGTAAAAATATGTGCAGGCAACTGAGTATCAGTTATTATTCCGAAGAGTTCAACGGAAAAATCGATTAAGGAAAAATACATGTGAACATGATTATATGATGAATAAGTGCAGGTATATGTTTAAGAAAATTTTGAGCAATATGCTCGATATTTGAGTGAACTTCGATAAGAAAAAATGGATTAAGTGAAATTATGTAAGAGTGAATTTTAGTAGTAAAACTGTGCTGGACAGCAGCAGTTGTGTGAATTTTAAAATTCACCAAAAATTGTGTAAATTGAATAAAATTTCAAATAAATTATGGAATTAAATATTAATGAGTCTATTTTTATATAAAAGAAACAGGGGGAGCAAAAGAGTTATATATTATGTGATATTCTAATTTTTGTGAGATAGTGTCAGAATGAATTCGAGATCCCCTGTTCTGACTTGGAAAAATTGTTAAAAATTTTAGAAAAATAATTATGAGTTATAATTTATATGCTTAGAATCCGTAATGAGTCTACTTTTAGGAGAAAGAGATAGGAACATTATATGAATCTCCTACTATGAGACAAATAAATTTTAGTGAAGAAAGGTTGAAGCTATCTAACAACAAAATAGGGGAGACTTTGAATAATAAACTGTACTTATTGGCTAGACCAAAAATTATTAAGATTTTATGGAAGAAATATATATGGGTCTAGTTTATGGGAAAATTTACAGATCTTAATTTGGAGTTTCGTAACTCCAGATATAAATGATTTAGTGACTATAACTCAAGAAAGCAGCTTAACCAGAACATGTGTAAATGTAGAATTGGGTTAGTTTTACTATGGAAAGCATGTTAGTAAATTTCTTATTATTTTCATATGAGCTTACTAAGCGTAAAGCTTGCCCCCTCTTTTCCATTTCTTTTAGTGTTGTCAGGTTAGCTCAGGGTTGGAGATCGTCGGAGGTAGCATCACACTATCAAGCCAACACCTTGAGAGTATAAACACATATGTTAGAATTATCAAGTGAGTGACATGTATAGGGACCTAGTTTTATAACATGTGTGTTATAGGCTTCCAAGGCCTATATGAGGGATGATATGCATGCGTTTAAGATGATTTAATTTTGGACAAAAATTTTGTGGCCTGATTTTGCATGTTGTAAATGTTTAAGTTTGGTAACGCCTCGAACCCTGTCCCGACGTTGGATACGGGTGAGGGTGTTACATTTAGTGTTATCAGAGCTATGGTTTAGTCGATTCTCAGACTAACCTAGCATGTGTAAAAGTCTTGCTATACATGCCACCGATCCGTGATAGTGTGATGTTTCTCGACGCATATGAGAGCCACTTTGTTTAGACAAAGATACTCTCCATCCGAGCTACACCGACCATGTTGAATGTGATGCTAAAATATTCGAGTGAAGTATAGTCATGACGAACTGAAACTTGGAAAGGTACGAATTAGGATTCATGACATGTGTACATGGTGAAATTAGCTTATCTATGATTAATAGATAATTCCATGATGTATATGATCAATTTATTTGAATAAATGCATGTGTTTGAGTAACTTATCAAAAATATTGATAAGATAAATATTCATGTATATTGGTTGGGATAATTATGATTGGTAAGCTCGTATAACTTGAGTAAATGTATTAAATTGCTTGGACTAATATATATGATTGTAATGATATGCATATGATGATGTGTAAGATGAAAGTTTAGCTGTGATATATTTATCCATGTTTGTTTAGCCCTTAAATGATATTATGTGCTTGATTTGTCTGATTTAATAAATGGATAAATAAGATTATCTAGGAAACATGGAAATACATGTGTTACATGTATATGTATATGAGAGTTGAGTCAGAGGCCCTACGACCCGCTTCCCCTTACCAAAGTGGTGTTTTATAATGTAAATTCCTAAGATTTATGTTGAATGAGTTTCTAGGTGAGAAATCAAAGAGTTCAATGATAGAATGGTTATAAGCATGATTAGAGATTGAGAATGGGTTGATAAGTACAGATATGAGCTAGAACGATATCGGATTGACCGAAAGATTATTTAATTTTTGGAACATCGCAGTTAGCGAAAAAGGTTAATTTTGGTAAAATGATCTATCTTGGTATGATGTCGAGAAATGTATTGATTGAAATTCCCTAATGAATTGGCTTTCTTAGTAAAGGGAATATTATGGAATTTGGGACGACAGAAATAGTAAAGGAATAATGTTCGAAATATGAAATGTTCAAGCATGGTAATTACAGTGAACAGTTTGTGACTATCTCTATTGAGATATTGTATGAGATTACCTGATACTGGAAATATTATTAGGGCTATCTAATCCTTGATGAGTTCTTATATTATGAAAATGTTCCTTGATCTTAACGTTAGACGAATATATTGTTAGTCTGATTGGGTTATGATCTGTATGGTTCTGTTTTTCTCTGGTATTTTGTTATATTCTGCCTATTGAGAATTGATGAGAAATTGTGTATGGTGCCATGATTCTGTCTCTACTGATCATTGCTCTGACTGATTATACACACACACACACACACACACACACACACACACACATATATATATGAAGAGCATATAGTTCCAGTCATATTTGTTGTCAGTGGTTTAAAATGATGTTATTCTGAATTTCTCTATTCTGGGCTTCTCCATCTAGAATTTCTCTATCTTGGATTTTCTGGTTATATTTATATTGTAACTTGTTGATCATGGCTTGCATTTAGAGCATGACCTCCAGCTTGTGATTGATGTATATAAAGAACAACTATGACTATACCTCTGAATTGATCCTAATAGTGTGGTGAAATTTCAAGTCCTAATGTGTATGGTGGATTTCCTTTCTCAAGTAAGTTAATCAAAGTTAATGTATTCAGTTGAGGTACCAGTATTACTTATGCTAATGCATTTGTTATGGTCTTCGATTGGCATGATGAGTGAATTTAGAAGGATGCATGTTGAATCGTTCTATTGACTAGAAGAGAGAATTTTTTTGAAATATCAATTACGGATGAATAAGGTCGACTTGATTGTTCAATCTGTATGGAATATATGTTTAGAATTTAATGAGATGTGCATGCTTGAGAATAAGATTTTATTTCTTCACGGGTAAAAATAATGAATAGTCTAATTAAGAAGTGTATGTTTCCTAAAAGAATCATATGCAATAAGAAGATCTGATATTGATAATGTGAAGATAATCTGGGTATCTAAAAATGCTGAAATGATCATTGTTTATCTTTGAGTACAAATTCTTGAAATGTTGAAAGTTTAAAGATGTATAGTAAGAATCATCAGAATTATTTTTGCCATTTGGGAATTAGAATGGAAATAGAAAAGGTTAATATGGATTTTCTTGTTTGGATCATTCTTGTCCTAGAAAGGGGAAAGTGATATGTAGCGTTGTTAAACGTTATAAGATGTGTAAATTATGCTGGTATACCAGAATGTAAGCTCACCAGATTCATAGAATTTTGTGTCTTTATGAATTTTGGATATCATGAAATTTTAATCTCCACTAATCGGATTGAGATCCGAGTTTCATATCATGATTTCTTTGGAAAGCCAGAAGAGGCGTGGAATAAAGAGTAGCTGAGGGTTGAATTGACAAATAATTGGGCTGTATGAAATTATAAAAAGTATGAGGTTGAGATGAATTGATTAGTTTTACTATTCGAATCCGAAAAGATTCGGGGTCGAATGTATATGTAACATGATGGTATCGATCAGACTTTTGGGTACATGAGCTTTCTGGTAGAGATTAAGTTTTAGTAAAAGTATTGTAAAGTGAATACCACTTATAATTTTTGTATGTAAAATTTAAAGAGACAGGTAGTAAAAGTTTAGCCTGAGTGAAAGTTCTTTGACATCGATTATAGGATTGAGGAATCCAAGTGAAAAACCCAAAACCACTTTTCTAGTGAGATTTTCGGGGATGAAAATCCCTAAAGGGGGGAGAAATGTAACATCCCAATTTTGGGCTTAATCGGAACAGTGGTTTCGGGACCACAAATCTGATGATGAAAATTTCATTTTTATTATATTTTTATGGTTTGAGATTTCACGAAATGATTTTGTGAAAACTTTGTTCGAAAATTTCGACGTTTGGGCACTCAATTTAGTAAAAAGGACTAAATTGTAAAAAGTGAAAAAGTTGAGTTTTATATGTTAGAGGTGTCTAATTGAAATGAAAAATTTTAAATAGGAGGTCCTTAAATGATAATTAAACCATTGCATAACTTTTTGGACAAAAATGGCCTTGT
This sequence comes from Gossypium hirsutum, assembly GCF_007990345.1. NCBI lineage: Eukaryota > Viridiplantae > Streptophyta > Magnoliopsida > Malvales > Malvaceae > Gossypium > Gossypium hirsutum. The sequence continues at coordinate 81,613,550 of NC_053426.1, read as the reverse complement.
TTGGGTAAAATTTGAAAGAATAGCAAAAAGGGCATTTTGGTCATTTAGGGGTAAAATGAATTAAAAGACAAATTTTAAACCCCAAATGTGTCCCTTTCTTCTTGCTACAGCAGAATGCACCAAGAGAAGCCATGGTTAGGGTTTGGCCAAGCTTCCAAGCTTAATAGTAAGTGATTTCGAGCTCCGTTTTTAATGTTCTATGTATTTTTGAAATCCCGGTAACATGATTTGCTCATTTCTACCATTATTTTGAGTTAGGATTTACGTTTAAAAATTTACCCATGAATGATATGCATGTATTTTGATGTTTAATGGTAGAATATAAAGCTTGAAATTGTGTTAAACAACTTTTGCTAAGCGATTTTACATGAAAACGAGTAAAACGACATAATCGGTAAAAATACCTAATGTTCATAATTACATGTTAGAGTGAGAATTTGATGTTGCCATACAAGGGAAAAATTATCAGCATGTCATAAAACATAAGAAAATAGGAAGAAGTTTAATTTCCGAACCTTGGGCAAAAGTGCAAATATGCAAAAGTTTAGGGGTCAAAATAAAAATTTTTAAAAATATTTTTTTTAGACCCATATGAATAGTGTGACTAATTAGTAGGCTAAATGTGATATTATAGATAAAGGAAATCGTGATTTGGGCTTAAATCGGGAAAATACAATGTTATGGACTAGAATGGCAAATTGCCATTTCTGGATCCGAGGTAAGTATGTACGTAAATAATTTATCGATTCTTTTTATTTTATTAGATTTTGTTATCATATGAAATGTGGCTACCTATAGAATGATTATTTGTTGTGAATTGTAAATTGAAAAAGGATTATGAATAAATTGTAACATGTTGGAAAGTGAGGAATTTCCCGGTTGAGCCTTCGGAATAGAAACGATACGAATGATCTATTGTGAGGTCGCATGTGTAGTACTAAGTGCAAGCTATTATGCGTACCCGATAACTTCGATCACGTGTGTAGCACTAAGTGCAGGCTACTACGTGTATCAGATGGTTAGGTCACGTGTGTAGTACTAAGTGCAGGCTACTATGTGTACCGGATAATTGGTCGCATGTATAGTACTAAGTGCAGGCTACTATGTGTACCAGATAGCTTTGGCTACAAGTGTGAAAATATGTGCAGGCAACTGAGTATTAGTTATTATTCCAAAGAGTTCAACGGGAAAATCGATTAAGTAAAAATACATGTGAACATGATTATATGATGAATAAGTGCAGGTATAAGTTTATGAAAATTTTGAGCAATATGCTCGATATTTGAGTGAACTTCGATAATAAAAAAGGATTAAGTGAAATTATGTAAGAGTGAATTTTAGTAGTAAAATAGTGTTGGACAGCAGCAGTTGTGTGAATTTTGAAATTCACCAAAAATTGTGTAAATTGAATTAAATTTCAAATAAATTATGGAATTAAATATTAATGAGTCTATTTTTATATAAAAGAAACAGGGGGAGCAAAAGAGTTATATATTATGTGATATTCTAATTTTTGTGAGATAGTGTTAGAATGAATTCGAGATCCCCTATTCTGACTTGGAAAATTTTTTAAAAATTGTATAAAAATAATTATGGGTTATAATTTATATTCTTAGAATCTTTAATGAGTCTAATTTTAGAAGAAAGAGACAGGATCATTATCCGAGTCTCGTACTATGAGATAAATAAATTTTAGTGAAGAAATGTTGAAGCTATCTAACAGCAAAATAGGAGAGACTTTGAATAATAAACTGTACTATTGGCTAGATAAAAAATTATGAAAATTTTATGGTAGAAATATATATGAGTCTATTTTCTGGGAAAATTTACAGATCTTAATTTGGAGTTTTTTAACTCCAGATATAAATGATTTAGTGACTATAACTCAAGAAAGCAGCTTAACTAGAACATGTGTAAATGTACAATTGGGTTAGTTTTACTATGGAAAGCATGTTAGTAAATTGCTTATTATTTTCATGTGAGCTTACTAAGCATAAAGCTTACCCCCTCTTTTCCATTTCTTTTAGTGTTGTCAGGTTAGCTCAGGGTTGGAGATCGTCGGAGGCAGCATCACACTATTAAGCCAACACCTTGAGAGTATAAACACATATGCTAGAATTATCAAGTAAGTCGCATGTATAGGGACTTAGTTTTATAAAATGTGTGTTATAGGCTTCAAAGTCCTATATAAGGGATGATATGCATGCGTTTAAGATGTTTTAATTTTGGGAAAAAAATTTGTGGCCCAATTTTGCATGTTGTAAATGTTTAAGTCCGGTAAGGCCTCGAACCCTGTCTCGGCATTGGATACGGGTGAGGGGTGTTGCACAAACAGATGGTCAATCAGAATGGATTATTTAGATACTCGAGGATATGTGGAGATGTTGCATTCTTGAGTTTGAAGGTGTGTGGGAAAAATATCTACCTTTGATTGAATTCGCTTATAATAACAGTTTTCAATCGAGCATTAAAATGGCACCATACGAAGCCTTATATGGTAGAAAGTGTAGAACTCCGTTATATTGGTCTGAGCTTAGTGAGAATAAAATTTATGGTATTGATCTGATAAAAGAAATAGAATAGAAGGTGAAAGTAATCCAAGAGAGTCTGAAAGCTACCTCTGATTGATAGAAATCATATGCAAATTTGAAAAGAAAAGATATCAAATTTATGGTCTGTGATAAAGTGTTTCTGACTGTTCCGATTGGAAAAAAGGGCAAATTGAGTTCAAGATTCATCGGACCATATGAAATCATTGAGCGAGTTGGGTCGGTTGCTTATAGATTACGGCTACCATCTAAGTTAGAAAAGATACATAATGTATTTCACGTATCGATGCTTCGACGGTACAGATCTGATTCGTCCCATGTGATATCTCCTTCTGAAATTGAGATTCAATTTGATATGACTTACGAAGAAAAACTGATCCGTATTTTAGCTCACGAGATTAAAGAATTGCGAAACAAGAAAATTCCTCTAGTTAAAGTGATGTGGCATTGTAACAGCCCGATTTAGGGCCAAAATGGAATAGTGGTTTTGAAACCACGAATCTGAGGTTAAAAAAATTTATTTTAATTAAGTTTTAGTGTTTATATTATGATTGCATAATTGTGTGAAAATTTTGTTGCGAAATTTCATCGATTGGGTGTTTAATTTGACGTTTAGGACTAAATTGAAATAGGTGAAAAATATGTGTGTTCTAGTTCATAAAGTACTTGATTGAAATGGGGATTTAAGTAGAGGTCCTTAAATGGAAATTAGACCATTATACTTTATATGGACAAAAATTTGGACATGGATGGAATTTTAAGAAAGTTTAGTAGTAAGGGCATTTTGGCCATTTGCATATTAAATGAAATAAAATGGGAAAAATAACACAAAAATGTGTTCATCTTCATTTAGATGAGTTCTGGCTTCGTGAAGTCGGATTTTTGGGACATATAGTCTCAGGTGATGGTATTCGGGTGGATTCGAGCAAGATTTCCGCGATCATTGATTGGAAACCGCTAAAGAATGTATCTGAGGTTAAAAGCTTTTTAGGCTTGGCAGGGTATTATAGACGTTTTGTCTAGGGATTTTCGATGATTACCTCTCCTATGATTAAGTTGCTACAAAAGAATGTTAAGTTTGAATGGACTAATAAATGTCAGCAGAGTTTTGAAAAGATGAGAGCACGATTGACTGAAGCACCAATTTTAGTACAGCCCGAGCTAGGGAAGGAGTTCGTAATTTATAGTGATGCATCATTGACAGGCCTTGGATGTGTGTTGATGTAAGAGGGTAAAGTGGTAGCTTATGCCTCAAGACAGTTAAAATCGCATGAGAAGAACTATCCTACACATGATTTGGAATTGGCCGTTATTTTCTTTGCCTTGAAGATCTGGCGACATTATTTGTATGGTGAAGAATGCCAAATTTTTACTGATCACAAAAGTTTGAAGTATTTGATGAATCAAAAGGATTTGAATTTGCGACAGCGGAGATGGCTTGAATTATTGAAGGATTATGAGCTAATGATTGAATATCATCCGGGAAAAGTGAATATAGTTGCTGACGCCTTGAGCAGGAAACTCTTTTTACTTTGAGAGCCAGGAATACGGGGTTAGCATTGTCTGATGATGGGTCAATCTTAGCAGAGATGACGGCTAAACCGTTATTTCTCCAGCTGATTTATGATGCTCAAAAGAACGATAGTGAGTTGCGAACCAAGAGAACTCAGTGCGAATTAGGTTACGACTCAGATTTTCGAGTTGGACCAGATGACTGTTTGATATTTCGAGATAGGATATGTGTACCGAAAAATGATGAATTGATTCATAAAATTTTACATGAGGCGCATAGTGGCTGTTTGTCAGTTCACCCTGGTAGCACAAAAATGTATAATGATTTAAAGAAGTTATATTGGTGGCTAGGCATGAAAAGTGACATTTCTGAATTTGTAACCAAATGTTTGATCTGTCAACAAGTAAAAGCTGAGCATCAAGTGCCTTCAGGATTACTCACTTGATAAATTAGCTGAATTATAAATTGCTGAAATTGTGAGGTTGCACGAGGTACCTATGTCTATAATATCAGATAGAGATCCGAGGTTTACCTCGATATTTTGGAAAAAGTTACAAGAAGCTTTGGGCACAAAATTGAACTTTAGTACCGGTTTCATCCACAAACAGATGGTCAGTCGGAAAGAGTAATCCAAGTACTCGAAGATATGCTTAGATGCTGTGTTTTAGAATTTGAAGGCAGTTGGGAGAAATATCTACCTTTGGTTGAATTTGCCTACAATAACAGTTTTCAGTCAAGTATACAGATGGCACCGTACGAAGACTTGTATGGTTGCAAGTGTTGGACTCCTTTATATTGGACCGAACTTAGTAAGAAACAGATTCACGGAGTTGATCTAGTTAAAGAAATCGAAGAGAAAGTAAAAGTAATTCATGATTGCTTGAAAGCTGCTTCAGATAGACAAAAGTCATATGCAGATTTAAAAAGAAAATAGATTGAATTTTAGGTGGGTGATAAAGTGTTCTTGAAGGTGTCACCATGGAAGAAGATTCTGAGATTTAATCGAAAAGGCAAGTTGAGTCCGCGTTTTATTGGGCCGTACGAGATTATTGAGAGGATTGGACCAGTGGTATATCGGTTGGCATTACCGGCAGAATTAGAAAGAATTCATAATGTGTTTCATGTATCAATGTTGCGACGATATCGTTCTAATCCTTTACATGTGATTTCTCCAATAGAAATTGAGATTCGATCGGACTTGACCTATGATGAGGAACCGATTAAGATTTTGGCTCGAGAAGTGAAACAGTTGAGAAAGAAAAGCATAGCTTTAGTGAAAGTGTTATGGCAAAGACATGGAGTAGAAGAAGCTACATGGGAACCGGAGGAAACCATGAGAAAACAGTACCCAAACCTTTTTATCGGTAAGATTTTCAGGGACGAAAATCCCTAAAGGGGAGAGAGTTGTAACAGCCCAATTTAGGGCCAAAATAGAATAGTGGTTTTGAAACCACAAATTCAAGGTTAAAAAAATTATTTTAATTAAGTTTTAGTGTTTATATAATTGTGTGAAAATTTCGTTGCGAAATTTCATCGATTGGGTGTTTAATTTGACGTTTAGGACTAAATTGAAATAGGTGAAAAATGTGTGTGTTCTAGTTCATAAAGTACTTGATTGAAATAGGTTTTTTAAGTAGAGGTCCTTAAATGGAAATTAGACCATTATACTTTATATGGACAAAAATTTGGACATGGATGGAATTTTTAGAAAGTTTAGTAGTAAGGGCATTTTGGTCATTTGCATATTAAATGAAATAAAATGGGAAAATAACACAAAAATGTGTTCATCTTCATTTAGATTGGCCGAAACTTGCATGTTCTCCATAGCTAGGGTTTGTTTCAAGCTTTCAAGCTCAATACTAAGTGCATTCAATCCTCGTTTTTAATGTTCTTTACATTTTTGAAATCATCGTAGCTCGGTTTACCTATTTCTACTATTATTTCGAGTTAGGGTTTATGTTTAAAAATTTACCCATGAATGATATGCATGTATTTTGATGTTTGATGGTAGAATATGAATGTTTGAGGTTAGGAGAACGATCTTTTCTAAGCGATTTTTAGCGAAAACGAGCAAAATGGTATAATCGATAAAAATACCTAATGCTCATAAGTGCATGTTAGAGTGAGAATTTGATGTTGTCATAGAAGAGAAAAATGTTCAGCATGTCATAAAACATAAGAATAAGGGCTGAAATTAAATTTCCAAGCCTAGGGGCAAAATCATAATTTTGTAAAAGTTAGGGGGCAAAAATGTAAATTTTCCATAATGTGATTTTTGGATTGAAATAAATAGTATGAGTGTTAAATGAGCTAAATGTGTTGTTATAGATCAAGAAAGGCATGGGATCGACCTCGAACGGGGGAAGGAAATGGTTTTGGACTAAATTGCAAAATTTCCATATTTTGCACTGAGGTAAGTTTGTATGTAAATAATACATTAACTTCATTTACATTTTTATATTTTAGCCTATTTTATATATTTTAGTTGATTTTGAATCATAAATCAACTATTGGAAGAATGGAAGTAAATAATAGCGAGAGAAATCCCGGTTGAACTTTCAAAAAGATTGAATAATATAGATGAAACGTAGCTAGGTCACATGTATGGTGCTGAGTGCACATCATGTTTACAAGAGAGCTACGAGATACTATGTAGTAGTTAGGTCGCATGTGTGATACGGGATGTATCCTATGTAGACAAAAGAGCTACGGGACAAGATAAATGTAGCTAGGTCGCATGTGTGATTCCAAGTGAAGGATACCATGTAGACAAGAGAGCTACGAGATAAATTGGCTAGGTCACATGAGTGGTACTAAGTGTTCACCATGTGTACAAGAGAGCCGAATTATATGAAATATGATGGTGGGGCTGTGTGCTGAAACCATCAAGTATCAAGGATTGATCCGAATTGTTCAACGGGATGGTTTTATGGTGACATTGTAATCATGGACCTATACTTGTGATGTATGAAATGTGGTGAAAATGAATTGTGATATGCATGTCAAAATGAGGTTAATACAAAGAAAGTGTGAAAGAGTGAATTAGCAATAATACTGTTTTGGACAGTCGCAGTGACGTGAATTTGAAAAATCACCAAAAATAGTATGAATTTAATTAGAGGCTGAATGAGATATGAAATTAAATCTTAATGAGTCTATTTCCATGTAAAAGAAGCAGAGCAAGTAAAGGAAATCTATATTTTGAGATATTTATATTTGAGTGTCACTCGCGCAGAATGACTATGTGATCCCCTGTTCTAACTTTGAAAAATCATTAAAAATTGTACAAAGAAAAAGAAATATAGTTTATATTTATAGATTCTTTATTGAGTCTAGTTTTAAATGAAACAAATTTCATGGCTATTTGAATTGTGTACAGGGAGAAATTCAATTCGTAGTGAACAGAGGTCAGATCAGTCGAGCTGTATAACAGGGGAAATTTTAACTAAAAAACTTTACTAATTGGTTGGACCAAAAATTCTAGAAAATTTTTAGCAAGAAGTAATATGAGTCTATCTTTAGGAAAATTTTACGGATTTCAATTTCGAGTTTTTTAACTCGAGTTATGATTTATTTAGTGAATATGACGCAGGAGCAGCTTGACCAAAGTGGAGTAAATTGTGAAATTAAAAGTAGATACACTTGAGTTATTGTGTAAACATATTAAATTATTTATTCATTATTTATATACTTGCTTTCTAAGCTATAAGCTTACTTCTTTTCTCTGTTTGGTCTTATAGTGTCGTCCAGCTTGCACAGGAGTCAAGGATCGTTGAAGATCTGCCTACACTATCAATACTTTTGGGTATTTGAACTGAACATTTTGAATTATGGCATGTATAGTAGACTTAGTTATTTTGTTACGTGTCATAATTGCCTAGGTTTAAAATATTAATTATAGTATTTGACCGATTATTTTGTACGAAGCCTTTGAAATTGGCTAGTATTGTTAAAGGCATATGTTATAATGATTCATGATCTAATTGCATGTCATATTTTTTTCTCGGTTTTATTTAATAGTATGTACTATGATTTGTTAATACCTCGTACCCTGTTCCGGCGACGGATACGGATAAGGGGTGTTACAGGCATCATCATGGTGCTGAAGAGGCTACGTGGGAGCCTGAAGATTCAATGAGTCAACAATATTTGAATCTGTTTAACGGTAAGATTTTCAGGGACGAAAATCCTTAAGGGGGGAGAATTGTTATAGTCCGGTTTTGACCCTAGCCAGAATAGTAGTTTCGGGACCACAAATCTGAGTCTGAAAAATATTTTAATATTATTTTCTGTGTCTGTGATATGTGAATTTATATTTGCGAAATTTCTGTGATTTAATTTGTCTGTTTCTGTGCTTAATTATGAATGAGGACTTAATCGCGTAAAACGAAAAAGTTGCATGCTAATTGTTAAAGTGCCTATTTGGCATGGCTTTCTATAGTAAAGGTGCTTAAGTTGTTATTAAACCACTGGAAACATGAGTGGACTATTATGGCCTTATTATGATGATTTATTAATGGCTTAATAAATGGGGCAAAATTGGTATTTAGTATTCTACGTTAATTCAAGTAAACAAAATGCATGAAATTAGCCATTTCCCATGTGTTCTTGCCGAAAATACCAAGCAAAATAAAAGGAAAAAGAGCCTTAGGGTTTCGGCATTTGCAAGCATCAATTAGGTATCTATTTTTGATCAATTTTTGATAATTTCTACGTTTCTGTGATCGTTGCTTAGTGTTCTTCAAAACCCATGTCTGAATTTTTGTTTCTGTTAAAGATTTCATCAAATGCCATTGTTGATATCATGAGTTTTTTGATGTTTGTGAATGAATTATGAAGGCTTGGTAGATGGTTCATAAATTTTGTCTTTGAGTTTTTGATGAAATTGAGCTATTTGGGCTAAATTGTGAAAACAATGTTTTGGGGACTAAATTGTAAATTGAACATGTTGTATGGGCTTATATATAAGCCATGAAAATTTGAATAGCCCTTGTTACAAATAAAGTTTGCATATTTGTGATTTTATGAAAAATGGACTAAATTGCCAAAGTGTGAAAATGTAAGGGCTAAAATGCAAAGTGCCCTAAATATGTGTATATGGATTATATTGAATGAAATGAATGATTGAATGGATGAATTTGTATTGTATTAGATCAAGAACAAAGAAAATCTGACTTAGATCGGGGGAAGTCCAAAATAGTTGAATAGTCGACTCGTTTTATCAAAAAATTCGTCCGAGGAAAGTCAAATTACAATTACGTATTAATTGAAATAAATTCTGCACATATAAACTGTAATCTATATTAGATGGCCTTGAGTGCCTGATGAATATCTTTGGAGTAAAATATGATAATATGTTAATATCTGAAAAGCTCTGTATGTTTCTAAGAAAAGTTGACATCTGTTTGAGACATCATGTAAGACCGTGTCTGGGACATAGACCTCGATTGAAATTTACGTATAAGACCATGTCTGGGACATCGGCATCGTATCTGCGTGTAAGACCATGTCTGGGACATAGGCCTCGATTGAAATTTATGTATATGACTATATCTGGGACATCGGCATCGTATCTGATTTCATGTAAGACCATGTCTGGGACACA